>NW_020884938.1:318523-324851 GCF_003945725.1 Corapipo altera
TAGTCCTCTCCGTAAGGGACACTCTGGGGCTTCTCCGGCTTTGCTGCACGCTCAGGAGGCTACGAAAGCCTCTGTAATGCGTTTCCTACTGCAGAATTAAAGCTCATCTGAGAGACAGTGTGTTTATGCGGCACCTTCGCTCCCAGAGGGGTTTACGAGCCCCGGCCCTGGGCACTGAGTATCTCGGTGCCATTCCCTGGCAGACTCCAGGGATTTACACCTGCCTGAGTGTGTCCCCTCCAGGGCACAGCCGCTTCAGGATAAGGAACGGATCCCAACATACACTCCTGGCGTGGAGAAGTGGAGGGGTTTGATCAGGGAGCCCCGGTCTGACTTTGAAACAGACAGAAAAGACAAGAAACTATTTGATACCTCAGTGCTGAATGAATCATTAAAGGATTAATCAAACTACTCACAGCTCTATAAAGATGTTGAGCAATGGTATTTTATATTTCAGTCACCTTTTGCATCCAGTCCCAAAGAGGTGAAGAGACTGGCCATTTATTTTCAATACAACACATCTGTCAATACTCTCCCTCTAAATACACAAAAAACTTCAGTCAGGATCTTTGGACTTGGAATGAAACCCATATAGCAATTGTCTAAAAACAACAATAACAACCCCCAAACAAACAAAACCCCCAAACAAACATTTTTCAAAATATCCATTTCAGAATCTAAAAGGAAAAATATTTAAGACAATAGTATCTATATATTTTTAGTGATTTTTATATATGCTAAACTTCTTAGAGAAGTTATCTGAAACCAGTTAGTTAACATAAATTGAAGGAAAAACAAACTTCAAAAGACTGTGGATGTTATAGTCCATAAATTAGGGCTCAGTTGCACCTTGCTGGTATGACACCCTTAAAACACCCTGCAGTTTTCCAAACCCTGATGGTCCGGGCAAAATGTAGCTCCTGTCTCCTTTAATCAAACTTCTGTCTCTGTTCTCAGCCAGACTGTTATTTCCTGCTTCATTTATTAACTATCTAGTTTGGAGTGACCAAATGCTGGGAGTAAAACCTTTCAGTGTAGAGGGGAAAGTTCATTCCCAATTCACAAGGAAAATTGTTCAAGTGGATTTAGGTGTCTACACGTGGGCAGAACCGTATAAGCAAAGCTTTCACTTCTGACCAGGAAACACGGAAAAACAAAAAAATTTTAAAGCATGGGTATAGTTGAAATCTTGTAGATATCATCAATAAATTGGAAATGTTTTGTGTTGAAGACACTGGTATTTACTTTCAGCTGATTAGATGCTTGTGTACACGTTATGTGCATAAATAAAAGATGAGAATTAGTCACCACTTGCACATCAATATGAAAACCTAAGATACTCAGTTGTTATACTTTAGGACTCTTATCTTGCCAAACAAGAAACTTGAAAGCGTTATTATCACATCAGTATGATTTCCACACTGCCTTGTTTTAGATACCAACAATGTTTGCTCTGCCAGGTGACGTGGAAAGGCCTGACATTTTAAAGTCACATTCACTGTAATTTTTAAAAGCATCTTCTATCATTTATTCACAATTTGTTTCCACCTTTTTTTGCCTGTTGGAAACTGTATGTACATAAAGCCTCTGGAAGGCTTTTCACGGCTGCAGAAATGGGGCATTAGTAATTTGTTTGAAGAAATTAATATGGTAAACAACAAAATTCTGCTAACAGCATTCCAGTAGTGAGGTGCAATCTATTTTAGCAGGAATTGCTTTGAGCTTTCACAAACTTGGTTTAGTTGAATCATTATTTATTTATACACGAAGTGTGTAGTTGGAATTTCATAGTAAAACATTAAGCTGTGAGCACACATACTTGCTACTTTTTTGACACCTGATCTGGATGTTTGTCCACGTATCACAGCAAATAGAAAACTATATTGTAAAATGCAATTTCAGTTCCAGTTATGATTTTCTCACTACTTTTTATAATTTCTTTAGGCCTGACCTTTTTTATATTTATATCCCATATAGAGGATTTCTTTGTAGTTTGTTTTTTTCAAATGTAAGCATAGGTTTGGTATGGTTTTAGTTGAAAGATGAATATTAGTGGTTTGCATTTCTTTATCTCAAAGTTAGATCTCATACAGAACATGTTTTCAAGCTCTAGTAAGAAAGAAAATATCACCTCTAGGTAGTAAAGAATTTTTTGAGTCCTAAACAGTGCTGTTTAGGTTCCCACCAATAGCTCATGGGACAGCATTGCTTAAAAAATTATTTGAACAAGTTCATGACACTGACAGGACCAAATCTTCCTTTCTGAAATCACATGGGGGGAAAAAAAAAATCTTAAACCAGCATACTGTCTTTTCCCTTATTATTAATAAAGGTACATAAAGGGCAGATAAACCAGGAAAAAAACCCCCGAACTTAGAAAGCTGCTGGAATCTCAACTGTGGTGCCAGTTCAACTGGCAGCCTTGAAGCAAATCAATATTGTTTCAGTTGTTTCCTAAGGCTGGAAAACCAGACGTGTAACCAAGCTAGATAAGCACAAGCCATTGGCATGGGCTGCATTGTACTTATAAAACAGGAGCCAACAGCACAATTTTTCTGGAGGATCAGCTGGAAATTATGAACATAGTGGAATTTTACAAGGAGAAACATAAGAATTATGCATTGTGTCATGCCAAAACTGCATTGCCATACTTAAAGAAATCTTGCTATTGAAAATCAGTAATTTCGGCAAGGAAAACTACACAGGTGAATGTTTTGGCTTATAATAATTTTTCATTAATTTTTTTCCTTAAAATTTAAAAAAAACCCCAAACAACCAAACAAAAACCAAAAAACACCTTCATAACCCAACAACAGATCTGAAGTGAAAATAGATAATGGCAGTGAGATCTGACAACTCGTGTCATACAGGATTAGCTTCTCACAGATGTGTAGTTTTTCTTGATTAAAAGCAAATCTGTGAAAGCAGACACGAGCACCTCCCCCTACAATTAGGAGCTGGCACCAGGAGAACCGTGTGTTGCAGTTCTGGCCTATTTGCTGCTCATTTGTTCTTTTTTAAACACCTGGCAACACAAGAGTGACTGTAGGTGAGCAACTAAGTTTATACACAATTCAGGCAGCCTTTGAATGGGACCAGCAATCAAGTTCAGAGGGAACAGCAATTGTTCATCTAGCTGATCCCAGAAATACTAACTGGAAATGTGTATACTCCGAGGATTTAGACACCTTACAGATGGCAACAGACAAGTCCCAAATGTTCTCTTCAAAAAAAAACCAAACCCAAAACCCAGCATCGTGGATCAAGTCACAAGAAAAAGAGGTTTTCCCCTTTTAACCCAGTCCTGCAGAGTATTTTATCATATGTTCACTTAAAATAAAAAGAGTTGCTCTCTGACCACCAGCTAGAACACAGAGCTCCCCTCAGTGCCATGTTGTGAGGTCATCCTCAGTCTCAGGTTTTCTATCTCTTGTCCAGAGAGCCCACAATTCCCTGTGTACCTGCCAGTTTTTCCAAGGAAACCAAGCAAGCAGAATGCTGCTGGTTTCTGAAGCAATCAGGGCAACTTCTTTGTTCTGAACTTGACCTGGTGTCACCTGACACTGCAAAATGGCCCAGAAAACTCTGTGGGTTTCTGCCTCCCTTTTCCTGCCTTGCTGTTTCGGGAGGAGTAAGAGAATCCTCACCCAAGGTTTTTGGAAAGTAAAGTTCCCTCTCCCCACAGTGATGAGGCAGAACGGAATGCAGACTGCTCATGCCATTTGCTCACTTCCCTGTGTTCCTGCAGCCATAGGTACATTTCTCCCCTCTCCTAGGGCCATTGCCAAGCTGAGCCAAGCAGGTGGATTTCTGCACCTGTGAGGAAACCTCGCACACCCTGAGGGGCTGGGACAGGCTGTGGAGGCCACTGGAGTTGGGGGTCACAGCTCCAGCACTGCCTTCGTTCAACCCCAAAAGGATCCATTGCTCTGAAACCTACTGCTGCAAATAACAGCCACATGTCCATCTGAGATCTTGAGAGGTTTATCATTAACCTCCTGGGCAGTCTTTTGAGTCCTTGCTCTGAGTTGTCAACATGGGTGACCCACACAGCAGAATACCCCAACAGAACCCACGGTCTATCAACATTCTTGGAGACAAAATCAGAACCGACAAATTTGTCTTTAAAAACCACCTGCAATTACAAACAAGCAAATAGAAATGTTAAAAAGAAGTTACCATAGACTAGATTTCCACAGAAGTCAGAACCCCCAGTAACAATGTGCATTTGGTTTGATTCACCAGTCGAGTACCTGGAGGATAACAGGATCCACTTCACTGCTGTGTGTCAGGAGAGGACCAGAATATGGGGACCCACAGGCACATCACTGTGCTGGGAGTGCTGAGACGCCAAAAGCATCAGATTTTCTAGCTGCTGCATTAGTAAAGATCTGTATGATTTTCAGCAGTGCTTGATGGGGAGTCAAGGGGAGCCAGAGAGATTAAAACCAAGCGTGAGGATGATTAAAATCATACACAAAAAGTGCTGGTTTATTTTAATGCAAGAGGACAATAACACAGTGAGCACTGGCTAACAATGGTACAGCACAAATACTGAAGTGTCTGTATTAATCTAGCACAGGTCCAACTCAAGTACAACTTGCAGCTCCTGAGGGTATGACTGATGAAGGGGAAAATGAGAGAATCCCTACTCAGAAAATTGCATGGCAAGAACTGCAGCTAGATTAAAAAATGAAACATGGCTTAACTTTTCAGCAAATAACACACAGTTATAGGTATTAACATGGTAGTTAGCTTTTCTTACACACCATGGCTTAAGCCAATCATCACAGGAGTTGTCAGCAGTGTGTTTTATTTGCTAGAGCGTGTCTCTATCCTGCTCTAGCAAATAATGTACTTTCAGTACTTTCAGGTTTTGAGTTACTCAGCTGCACAAACAGGAATGGCCTGAACATAGGGACACATTTGATTATGTATTTGATTATTTAGCATTCTTCCCTTTACCATGCCACAACAGTGTTACACACATGCACTAAGCTTTAAAAACATGATATTTTGAACCTGGCAGTATTATTTCAGTGGCTGAACAACGAGGGGGGTTGTGTGTGTAGGGAATGGACTGACTGCACTGTAATGATTAGCATCAATCAACTATATTCACCAAATTGCACCAGCCCTGGCCTGCTGCACAAGGCTGTGTGTGCTGCAGACCCACTCTGGGCAGCTGTGGGAGAGTTCTATAATGAGAATGATGGAACCCACCAGTTTAACAGGGGGGTTTGGTGCTATCGTGTTTCACTGCCCTTGAAAGCCAAAGTGCTTTAAACAGGTGACTTTAGGAGGTAAGAACATTGTCAAAACTTGTTTCAATAACATATTTGTTTTTAATAATACACTAGTCTATAATAACCTACAATAGTAACTCAAACTGACATTATCTACAAAATGTAAGATCCGATATAATTCAATTAAATACCAGTCTAACAATTTTTATGCAAATTACTTTACTCCATCTTGCACATTCCTTTATCTCTGGAGATCACTCTCAATTTCCTTTTCTGCAGCCACACTGCATTTTGGTAATATCACCACTGAAGCTGAAGATAATGTTTCAGCTCTTAAGCCTACCAGAAAATTATAGTTAGATTTATATCCACTGCAGTCACACAACTTTGCTTTCCAATGATTTTTCAAAGTACTTTTCCATAAAGTCTAGAAAGTTCAGACAGGACACCAGCATTGTTTTCAGTCTATTCTGAATTTCAGACCAGTTTTTAAGTCTATTAATAGCCTCTGTACAAGAATGTTCATTAGAAGGAAGGCTGTAAGCACATCCTAGATCAGACTCTTCCCATTTTAAGTCCCAGATGCTTATAACTTTGCCAAACATTAAATGCTTGGGCTGAAATTTTCCATACAATGTCTGTGTCTCAAGCTGAGATGTGTTGGAAAATTTCAGCTAAAAAAAATAGAACTGTTTCCAAGAATGAGGGTAGGGGAAAAACAGTCTGTTTCACTTGGGGGTGGGAAGACAGACAAAAGTCAGAGACATTTTCACTGCAGAGCCCTCTTGCTCTGATGCACTGCCCTGAAATTGGCAGGAAGGAAGAATTTTGTATAAAATTACACTTCCCCCCCCCCTCCATGAAAATCAACCCAGTATGGACTACTTTAAAAAACTGGGGCCTGGGTGAACTCACTCCAACACAGGATGGGAAGGAGCTGCTTGCTGGGCTGGACTGAGCCCCGGGAAGGAGCTGCCTGCCGGGCTGAGCTGAGCCCCGGGAAGGAGCTGCCTGCTGGGCTGAGCTGAGCCCCGGGAAGGAGCTGCCTGCCGGGCTGAGCTGAGCCCGGAGAAGGAGCTGCC
>NW_020884938.1:324861-354193 GCF_003945725.1 Corapipo altera
GAGCCCCGCACAGCCCCCATGTGTGCCCCCCCGGCCAGGCCCCGGGGCTCCACAGACAGCCCTTGGCCCGCAGACACTGTCACAACACACCCACAACACTAAGTACCAGGTTAAACCCACTACACCGGTTTGGTGCAGGCAGCAAGCAGCAGGAGCTGGAGAAAGAGGAGGGAAGGGATTGCTGACACAGTCACTGCTGAAGTGCCCAGGTGAGCTCAGGACCAGGCTGCCTGACCATCCAGTCACCGTGCCTGAGCTCACCTGGAGGCAAACTTCACTTCTTCAGTTTCTCAGCTAAGAGCTTGATCTCTCAAATTCCTACTGCACAATTCTTTGCATTGATTTTGCTTGTTTAGAAATTAAAAAGGAAATCAGGAACAACTACAGTGCATATGAGCTTTGTTAAGTGTTTAAGGAACCTTAGCACGGTTAAGTCTTTCTAATAAGGGAAGAAATCTTAACTATGCTAAGACACTAGAGATGCTTAAGTCTCCTTAGGAATTTAGAGTAGCCCAGCCATGCCAGGACACCAAGCTTAAAGAAATTTTAATTGGTTAATAAGCTGTAAATTCTTAACCTATCTTAAAAGAGTTAAGTGCTATAATCCCAAATGCTTGATTCTTTTATCCAGTCAAAACAACGAGATCAAAACTCTGAGCCTCTGAAGTTCAGTATAGTTTTCCTTTGTATTGCTGGGCTGAAGTCTGCAACCGAAGTCTGAATCCATGTTCAACCAAATCTTCATGGTCAGGGGGCTCAGCCTGCTTGGAATTAACATCTCTCTGCCATTTGGATGAATTTGAACTAAGAGTTCGGTTCTAAACAGTGGTTGCCTGAAATGTTATCCAAATTTTTTTTTTTTTCCTGCTGATATTTGATACCACTAGAGGTAATTTACTGACCCTTCCTGGTTAAATACCATCAGGCCAAAAACTCAGCTGAACACCGTTGAACAGGGCAGTCACTGTAAACAGAAATCTCTGGTTGTGGGGTCAGTAAGCCAAAGGGGACGTGGACATTAAGGCAATATCCCAGGAAAATTTGTAGAATTAAATGAGCCAAACTAATTTAAAACGTTATGTCACAATGAGATATACGTACACACATCTCAGATACGTATAGCTGAGAAAATACACATTTATTAGAAAGCAGTGGCTTACTTGCAATTTTAATAATTATTTCAGGAGGAAAGGAGCTTTTGAAACCAGCTAATAAATGTGAGCATAGTGATCCTGTGCACTGCAAAGGAGCCCCCCCCCTCACATACATCAGTATCTCATTAACAGCAGTGCTATGTTTATGTTTTCTAACTTCTTGTAGAAAATTAGTTTATGACCAGTAAGAGATCCTCATGACTAAGTAGGAAATTTTGGCCTCTGCTCATGGGTTGGAATCCCTGATATAGAAGGGCTCCACACACCAAGGCTCTACCATTTGTAGCACAATCTCTCAGAAGAACTTTATCGCCAGTATAAAGTTAAACTGCATTTTTGCAGCTTTGGAGTGAATCTGAGCGTGTTACTGAAGAGCATTTACACCTCTTATGAACCATTGAACCAGGTTCAAAGGGTTTTCTCTGCTGTGGAACCCCCATAAGCAGCAGCAGTTCGTAGCCAGATGGGGTAAAGCCCAGCTCAAGTGTTTGGTGGGGTGTAATGCAGGGGAGCAAGCAAACAGGGAATTAAAAAAACCAACAACCAGCAGTTTCTATGGCACTGAAAGAAGGCAGAACAGACAGTTTAAGGCCTTAAAAGAAAAAATATATGAAAGAAAACTACGTAGCATCAGCCCTGTTCAACACAGCTCTCAGCTAGGGAGTTGTGAGGTACATGGTCAAGGGAACAAAATAATGTCCAGAGAGCGGAATCTGGGGCCACACACAAGGTTCCCCATAAGGGAGGAGGACAAGAAGGCCAGTCACCAAACATTTAATGTCCTGGATGAGACATTATTGTAGGGTGCACGATTCAGACCTCCTGAAGTGGCCCCACGCAGCCTCAGAGCTTTCTGGGGTTACCAACTGCGAGTGCTCAGAAGTGCCAGCCAGTCTTCAAAACAGGGTGATTGAAAAATAATTGTATTTATTAAAAAAAAAAATCTTACAATGCTTTTTTGATTACTATCTGTGTGTTCAGAAACAAGTCCAAAGTTTGGTTCAGATTTTTTTTCCTCTACAACCTCGTAAACTAGAGATCATAACTAAAAAAACACACTGTTTGAAGAGGTGACATTTCTGCCTTCAATCACTTCAGTTGAAGGGCTGGGACAAACATGCATCTTCCATGTCTGTGAGCTGATCTGCTGAGCTCCAGGCTGCTCCAGGCAGTTTTGCTGGAACAAACTGTAATTATGCCCTTCATTTAATGTTTGCTGTTGCCTGAGTGTAACTCAGCTTAATAGTGCAATTGCCACATATCTAATGAACCACTGCTGCTCCAACAAGGCCCATCCCAGGCCTACCTGAGGCAAGGGGAGAATCATTACTGCTCCTTATTATACTTATAATTCATAACTAGAATATTGCTTCTTTTCATCTTGCAACTTATAATGCCTAAAAAGCTTTGAAGCCTTAGAAGGCATTGCAAGTATACAATACCTACCCCATTACAAGTTTCCTTGGATTTTGAACAGAAACATTTAGGTATTTAGAAATTACAAAGCAAATCTCTGTTAAGCAGGATAAATATGTTCAAAAAAAGGTTATTTTCTCAAAGGTTAACACTCTCTAAATAGCTTGTAAAGGTACTTATTTTATCTATCTGTAGATACTTCTGAAGGACCACTTATGCTTTTTAGGTATGAGACTAGACTAATTTTTCCATCCTTTATTTTTGTTGTAATCAGATAAAATTGTTTCCAAAACTCAAGTTACTGAAGCTATATCTATTATACACATGAATATCACATACACACAGACATATATCTCCATACATTTCAAGATTCTCTTGACAGCATGAGGAAAAAATAGAAGATGTGCTGGCAAAAAGATGGTCTCCAGTGAGAGATGACCTGAATCATCAGCTGCTCAGCCAGACTTCCCAGCAAACCTGGGAAGGTTTGGGATCAGCCTCATTCAGCCTGTTTGGTGTGAGCAGGGCCCAGATCCCTGGTAGCTAATCCCTTCCAGTCAATATTCCCACGTTATAGTTTAGCTGCATGCTTGCTTTTCCAGCCTAAACAGCTTCTGGCTGCTCCAGGAATTTTTTATCTTTCCAGCTCCTCATAGCATCAGTTTTAACTCACATTCCTGGTGATCTTTCTCTCTACATAATTATTTTCACTACAGAGCCTTCTGGACAGTTGGAAATTGCAGCTATTACAGCACTTCTCCTACACCTTCAGGAAAGATAGGACATGAACAAATCCTGCTATTCTGGGATCTCATCCTTCCCTCCCACCTCCCTGTCCTGAGGGAACAGCATCTCCCAGATACACCTGATACCACCTTTGTGTACCAAACACGGGTGGGTTTGCACATTTGTAGTTAACAAAAAAAAAGAGTTGTGTTCTGATATTCACTCAGCGTTGATGCCAAATCAGCTGTCTGACTGTAGGAGCTACTCAACAGGTGCCAAGGTTGACACTAGTAAGAGTCTGTGAATGCTGTTTTGTTAAAATAGATCGGTAATTCTCTGCATTTAACAATTCCCAACTAAACATTGTTGCTAGAAACCCACTATGCATTTATTTTCTGTTTGCACTCAGCAGGTCTCATTTAGGTCATTACTGTTGCCTCTGTTCAGCAACAACAGACAAATAAAGAGCTTTTTTCTTTTCAGAAAGGTCACTGGTTACATCTCTGCTTCTGATACAAAAATTTGTACTGTGAATTCTTGATCCATTTCCTTATTTTGACAGCTTTCAAACCTCCTGACAGCTATTTATAAAATAAAGGTGGGGATTTTTTTCATGGCACAGTGACTTTTACCAGCTATTTGCTAGTTATCTGATGCCACAAGGAAAATAATGAATAATCTAGAAATCTAATGAATTTGAATACACACTTACATTCTAACGAAGCCCCTAGGTCTTAACACTCAGTCAAGTACTTGACTGTGTGTAAAAGGAAATACACAATAAAAAAAATGCAAGTTTAAAACTTAAATATATTTAAATACACATTGTCAGAAGTAATCTCTGGAAAGATGTATATATTTTACCTAGGATATTGTCTTTACTTAATAGTTGTATTTAATTCTTAACCTACTTATGACATATTTGAGAATGACCGATGTCTTCTTCTCTACCCCATTCTGCATGCTGTGGAGAGCATGAGTGAGGCAATTCCTGGAACAGTGCTCGGAGACTCTGCTTCCGAAACTCAGGCTGCAGCAATCTCATTCCTGGAGCTAGAGCATTTCAGGACTGATGGTGGTCAGTCCTGTTTATGCTACCGAGCAAAACGACTTTCTAGAAGCACAGCACCAGGCAGCGAGACTCTCATTCATTATGCAGAGTGACTCATCTTTGCTCCCCAAGTAGCACTCATTCCTTTAACACCAATATTGAAGGAGTTGGGGTAAAGGGAAACTGTCTGGAAAGGAAGAAATTGCACCTATGAGGACTTCAGGTCTATCACATCACATTGATTTTGACCTAAGCAAGAATTTTATATCAGGAAAGTCCAAAACCCAATAACAAAACCCTAGTGGCATCTCTTTTTAGCTAAATTAACATTTTCACTTGCACAAGTCCAGGATCGTTCAGCTGCCTCTATGTAGATGTACGTGAATGGCCTCATGTTCTTCTTCATCAGTCTCCAATGTGAATATGGAGCCAGAGACAAATGGGAGAGTCACCTTCAGCCAGGGCTGCAATAAACTGAAAAAATAAACCCCACCACACCAAAACACCTTTTCAAAAGTGAGGTTGTCGTGAATGTGGCAAGTCAGACCTTTAAAGTCTTTTCAGCTGCGCTGGAGGTGTGGAAAACAATCCGTTTAAGACAATATCTCAGACAAAGACGCTGTGGTGACGCGGGGGTTAATTACAAACAACAGAGGTTCATTATCCATGCCAGAACGTTGTGTTCGCACACAAAAGGCGCTCTCACTTGTTAAATGTCTAGCCTAGACTATCAGAAATTGCATTACACTTGCTGCCCCTCCCCTTATTCCCGGACTTTCTTACCCCGGCCTTCCCCCCTCCCCTTCCTCCCATCTCTATTGAAAGACAGTAATTAAACACTAAAGCCTCTCAGTTTCTGCAGCACTGCGGGGGAACTCCTCCCTGTAATAAGCACCAATTACTGGCTGCGACTGCAGCTGATGAAGGATTATCCTCTCACTGAGCTACGGCAAGCTCTAGAGTATAATCTTCAATTAGTTCAATTCATGTAGCACACTGGCAGGCAGGCCACTACGTTTCCCACGACTTACACAAACAGCCTTTCTTTGACACCCCCCAACTCTGCACAGATGGTCCCAGCACTGTCTGTTGCAAAGTTCAGTGCATCTGGCCCCTAAACCCACCTAATGCAGGCAGCAAAACAAAGCCTGCGACTCAAGTGCCCTACAGTACCTATTTGTTTCAGTAACAGCAGGCTGGCTTTTTTTTATTTTTAATAAAAGAAAGAGAAATTATTCAAGGAGTCAGAAAACAGGTGGATAAACAAAAAACAACCAACAATCTTCTGGACTGATACTATAAATCACTTTTAGTCATTTTAACTATGCTTGAATTTTTAAAAGGCCAATCATACACTAATATAAATCATAGGGCTGCAACAGCCAAGAGATAAGAAAAGCAAAATTCAAGCTGCAAGTCTATGTTTAGCTCTTTCCCTTAGGTATTGTAGATGTCCTCAAGAAATAGTTGATTTTTGCCCTTTTTGTTTTTAACAGCTTTTCTGTTCACTACTTGGAACAAAGGCTTTTGTGAACCCAGATTTACTCTGGGCTCTGACTTCTTGCATCTGCATACTGATGTTTTATATGGTCTACATATCAACTGTAATTGCTGAACCTAAAAATAAAGTGGTACTTGTTTAAAGAAAATACTCCAAAGCGGGTAAAATTTAAATGGTTGTTGGTCTGCCTTTATCTGTGTTTTTGATACTTTGCTACCCGACTGCTAAACACAATAATTAAATAGACTGAACTAGATTAGTTCCACTGACATCATCGTCTCGTGCACTGCCTGATTCCGTTGGCACTGCCTCTGCTTCCCAGGAGCTGCCAGCACCAGAAGGCTGCACCTAAAGGCTCCGTGCCCGAGGCACCTGCTTTTGTGGCCTGCAGTTTACATCTGACTGACACAATTTCCACTGCTGCCTCCACGTGGCTGCCTGAGCCGAAGACAAAGGGATTTTTTTCCCCAAAATCAGGGCATGTCCTCACGTGTAGAGAGCTTGTGTAACCTTGCAGGATGACTTACAGCCGACAGTGAGCCATCTTTTCCAACCTAACAGATTCTATGCTTTTATGTACTCAAGGTTTATGGGCTTGGAGGTCCTCAGATCTGGAAAAGCACCTCTATATCTAAAAGTGTATCTGTTCGGTTTTTCTCTGATTATATTAATTGAGATTCAATAAAAGAGATTATTTTAGTTCCTAAAGCTTGCCTCAGTCACTCTTATACTGTCATTTACATCGTCCTGCTGAGCACATCACATATACACTTCAATCCTAAGGGAACCAAATCAGGCAGACAAAACCTCCCTGTTTGTTTTAGCTGGACTGTTCATTTCAGACAGTCAAGCAAAAGAGGCAAAAGTCAAGTGTAGGTCCAGTTTGTGAAATGCCTAATACCTCTTGCAACTTTCAAGTAAACGCTCTCTAGCTGTTCTTCCCTCTGCCACTGCTCTAACTTCTCAAATTATATAGTGCTGTAGGTGTTTTCAGAGGGAATTAAAAAAAATAATCAGAAAAACCCAACAAAATCAGCCATTACCCTGAGGAACACAGAATTTGTATTTGCATCAATTCAGACTTCAAGTACCTTAGGCTGATACACAGTTTCCAGATAGGAAGGGCATTCTCTCTAAGATCCTAATAAAGAGGATCTTAGAGAGAATGCCCTTCCTATTTCCTATAGACCCAGGAGTGGAAGGAATCCAGGCTCTACGTTTATAATATTTGGGGAGTGATTGAGGCATCCTGCCAATATGAAATCAAGGAAATGTAATAGATAAATATTCCATAAAGTTAACTTCCCTTTCTGCTGGGATTTCAGAGAAAAAAACCCCCAAACCACAGTGCACGATGGGCTGCTCTCTTGTCACGTGGAAGGTTTCTGAGGGTGAGGCCTTACACACGTTTGTGTGCCTCATCTGGGTGCTGAAATGGGCCCTTAGTTTCACTACAACCCAAGGACTGTCTCCAGCACTGCTATAAACACCCAGCTGTAGGACTGGATCATGTTCAGGTGCCATTTGTGAAGCTGTACTTCCCGTGGGCCCCCGGGTGGAGCCATGGAAGGTGGCTTTATTCTCCAACTCAGCTGAACCAAGCCTGGGCTCACACTGACCTCCCAGACCTGGCTGGCCTCTGACCTCTGCAGCCCTGCCCTGGCTGCTCCAGCAGGGTAAAACTGCCTGATGGTGCAGAGATCCACCGAGGAGAAGAGCACTTTGTGTCTGAACTCCTCTGGCCTGGCTTGTCCTCTTTTGTCCCCTCCTGTAATTCCCCCACACTGATCAGCGTTTGGCTCACGCTGTAGCCAAGTCACAGCACAGAATGGGCTCGTGCTCTCCTTTGTCCCCTGGGCACTTGAATCACACAGAACCGTGCAGACACAGTTACAAGTAAAAGTTTCCCCCCAAAATGCTGTGACCTCTGAACTTTGAGGAAATGGAGAACAAACTCAGAAAATGAGTGGGAAGGGTCCAGTGAGCACCCAATGGCTGATCCTTGTCAGCTATAGCAGGGGGAGGCAGCAGATCTTGACCATCTCAGGGTGCAAATATTGCCTCTGCTGCAGTGAGAGGGTCACTGGTATCACACCTCCATTGTCCACTCGGAAGAAAAACAAGCAAGGTGAAAATTATCAGGCCCACAACAAGTTTTTAAAAATTGTAAAGCATTGAACAGGAAAGCAGACAATGTACAGTACACACAGAGCACAGAGGGATGTGTCAGAACCTCAGACTGGAGGAGATCCATAAGGATCATTGAGTCCAGCACCCTGAGAACATAACCTCAGGCTTGAAAAAGAGTTACAGAACTGAATATATGGTACACATCAGACAGAAATTAGAGAATATTCCTATGAAAAGAACATGATGTCAAGACTTGCTGGGGACTCTTTGGTTAACTGACAATTTTTGCCCAACTAGAATACAAGCAGCAGTGTAAGCAATTGTGGCAGTGCCTTCACTGAGGGATTGCATCTTGAATTCAGTTTACTCACTGATCTAGTTTACTCTAATTTAAATTTCTAGTTTGGGCTCTTGACTGTATCAAGTGCCAAATTCAGATAGCAAGTAGACAACTTCGCCTCATAAATCAACCCATAGATCTTTTTATATGTAGAACTGCATGTATTTACCTGAATTTGTGTATCTGCTGGTAATCTATGGCTGCTGCCTGTGCACTGAAACTTGTGGCACTGGGGATGAATGGCAGGAATTGGAGATCTGAATGCCACTGCAGGGCTGCAGCCTCACTGGGATCACAGATGTGGTGGGATAGCTCAGGCAGGAGCGTGGCAATGGCTGGGTCCAGGCTCTGTGGGAAGGCCAGGCTGAGAAGATGAGCAGGGGGAGTTGCTCAGTCCATGAGAGCAGCAGGAATGCGAGGAGCTATGCCCGGGACAGACAGGAGCCAGGGAGAGCTCCGGGGTCAGGGGCAGAGGGCAGATGAGCATGGGAGATGGGGTGGTGGCTGTGTGCTGGGCTCTGCCTGCTCAAGGAAAAGCTATTTTCAGCCTGTGGGGAGAAGGAGCCTCACATGCACATCCCCTGGTCCTTGTGAGAGGCTCAAACCTCCCCTGATCTGCTCAAAGGCAGCTCAGCAGGACAGGAGAGCAGCACTGCTGGAACTGATCCTTACAAACGAGGAGGAAAGGGAAGGTTTGGGGCAGCAAACAGCCAAGTGTTTGTTTGTTTAAAGCACAAAGCGGCAAAGAACAGCAAGTTTCAGGGATCCCATCACCTACTTAAGGTTAGGTGCATGCTTAAAAGCTTTCCTGGATCGGGGCCATTATTGGCCATTAATATATACACTGGGAAAAAATCATGCCAAATAGGTTGTAATGCATCTAGAGAGCAAATTGAGTCCTGACCACTGCACAGGCATTATTGTGCTCTGACCTGATGAAGCACACATAATTACAGTGTTTGCTTTAAACAATGTGCCATGTTTCATGTAAATATTGTAAACAGGAGGCAGGCTGGATAAAGCATCGTGTCATACCTTTTAATTCAGAGCAGGAGGATTTAAGTTTAAAAACCTCTTTGGATGACACCAGTCATGCCCCTTTATAAACGGCTGAGTCCTTAAAGACAGCTTTCTCCTAGGAAATATAAATAAAGCCTGACGTGTTATTACTGAAAATATTTGTAAGACATTAACAAAGTTTGCAACCAGCATTATTAACTGCACAATAACAGGGGCTTTATTCATCAGGATGCGCTTGTAATTTATTCCGTGTAAAATTCGTTATCACAAATATCAAACATGCTGTGGATAATAAATGATGGGGCAGAAATAAAACAAAGAGAGCTTTGTTTGGGGACACAAAAGCAAATTGACCCTTTTGATTTATTTGTTTTTCTAAAGAAAGGAAATGCTCATTTAGCAGATTAAAAATGAAATAGGGAAGCTGAACGACAAAAATCTTGATGAAGACAGTACTTGTTAGAACTGTATGGCAAGATAACAACTGATTATAACAGAAAATGCGAACAGTCCGATAGAACACAAGTATGATCAAAGCTGTGAAAAAAGCAATTAAGCTGTTTTGACACTTGACTGATATGTTGAATGTGTGTGTTGATTTGAGGCATTTAAACTACGTTCTTGAGCAATTCTGTTTATGGGGCACCTACCAGCATAAATTTCTTTCATCTTGCCTTATAAAGCAAAAAGGAAAATATTTCAGGAGACACACTGTCACTGGATTATTCAGATTTACTTTGTTACACTTCCTTAGACTATGAGCGCTTTATATCCCTATGGGAATGACACCCTCTAAGTTACTGAATAATTGGAAGATTTATTGTAAACAGAGGGTGGAAAAGTAGCTCCAGAGCTCACACAATTTCCTTTTGGAGAAAAGTCATGTAAATAACTGAGTTACTCAATATGCAAGCCTATTAAGATAACTGGAAGCTTTATTCTTTCCAGGTTACAGGGAAAAAATACATAGTTTTTTTAAGTCTCGAAATCCAAGACACAAACTGGGTCCTGAAGGCTTTGTAAAGTCCAATACAATTCAGTAACACAGTTTAATTGTGGGAAGCATCAGCCTCAATTGCATTAGACAGCAGTTTGAGAAGTGATGTTAAGAACAGCTGAAGGTGGTAAAGAGGACACAGTTTTTCCTAATTGTTACCCCATTTTTGATGCAAGAGCCTAACTGCAGGAGGTTTTGCATTGATTCCAGTGAGATCAGGGTTTCATGCCTATCATTTGTACTCTCAAATGCTCAAGGCTTTTTTTTAAGTTACTCCATAAGGTGTTTGACAGGAAACATAAACAGATGGCAGCAAATAAGAGCAAGACACGACTTCTTCAGTGTTTTTGCAAATGTAAGGCAGGGCTTCAGCTGTAGACACTTCCAGGGAAACTCAGAACAAACCAGAAAGGCAGCTCTGTGCCTGAGCACTGTCACCCTGAGCACAGGGCAGGAGCTCCTCCAGCCCCCTGACTGATGGGCAAGCAGAGGTGGGCTCTGAATACAGGACTCCTAAAGATGATATCCTGGAGAGCTGGGGCTTTGAAGCACAGGGAGATGATAAAAGTTCCAGAGAAAAACCCCACTAAACCATCAGCCAATAATATCCAGTGGCCCCTATTCGTGCTTGCTTATTGTTTCTGAAGGAGTGAAATAGCAATGGAAAAATAACACTTCCTTTGTGAAAAGCCAATGGAAAAAGGCTGGGAAAAGGCTGGTATCCTGCCTGTTCATCTATAGCAGTTTCTGACTGCTTTCTGCTCTCATTGCTCCTTTGCACTGAGGAGTGGTGGAAAGGGAAAAAAAAAAGAGGCAAATGTCTCAGTTGTTTTGCCCTGATGCCACGCCAGAGCAGTGTGGAAGTGGGCAACCTTGTTCCAAGACACTGCAGGACAGAAGTATGACAGGAATTATGACATGGTAAGATGAACACTTTTAGTACATCCAGTTTAGTTAAAGACATGTTGACAAACCTAAATCAAAACCTTCATGGTTCCTGCTAGAGGCTATGTTACCACAGCTGAAGTCTCAGATCTTGAGTGACAACCAGAGCACACTGGAGACAAGAGAAGAGGAAAAGGTAGGAAAAAACTGGCCACAAGGAACAGCTGATGTAAGAGAACTGATATTCCATGCAGCCATACAACTCCAGTACCCCCTTGTAAGCCTGGGAAACCAAAGGCTGAATTAGCCTTGGAGAAAGCTGTCAGGGCTCTCCCTTCCCTCGTGGGGCCTAAACCACTGCAGGGCCTGTTCTGCTGCCGTTTGTGCCACGGGCAGCCTGGCTGTGCACAAGTCACCAGCCATCCCCAGCTCCTGCAGAGATGGACACATCTCCCACTGCTCCTTAGTGAGACAAGGAGGACGCTGCATCCCAGAAGGCAGGAATGAAAATGAAAAGATTACAGCCATTCTAGCCTAGAAAAGCTTAAATTCGCCCACCCTGGGCAAAACAGGTACCACACTGAGCTCAGTGTGGGCTCGGGAGGGTGCTGCACAGAGGAGCTGTGCAGGACCAACTCCAAGAGGATTGTTGCTGTGGCACTCCACTGCCACAGCTCCTGACAGGATTTGGGTGACCAGAACTCCCCTGCACTTCAGCCCTGCAGGGCAGAGTGGGGCAGTGCTGGGTTTGCCACCCCATCCCTGGCTCCTCTCGATGAGCAGCTGCCCAGTTCACCTCCTTCATGCTCCTTTCCCCTTCCCTCATTCCTCCCCTGGCACAGGTCCCCTTCTCATTTGCTTTTGTGCCTCATTGTGTTCTCTGGGCTGCTTCTTCCTCCTCACATCCTCCAGCACATATCCATCCCTGCCCTCCAGCAGCACTTCCAAATTTCTGATAGCATCCTGGCTTAGCTTCAACATACTGCTTCAGCTTCCTGCTCCTTCCAGTGGCCTGATAATTCCATGTCCACACCACCTTGCCTGGGCCACTGTCAGGAGCAGCCCACTACCTCATTTCTCAGCAGCAAGCAGCTCATCTGCAGCCTTTCAGAAAACAACACCCTCTTGGCCATCCTAGACATTAAGCCATCCTCAGAGTAACTTGAAATAATGAGGTTTTCCAGAAAACAAACAAAAAAGTCATTTTAGAACCATTTTATATCTTTTCTGGGGGTTTTTTGAGCCTCATATTGAATTTTTCAACTCTCTTCAGAACATGCAAGCATGAGAATGCTTTCACTTGTTAATTAAAAAAATGTAACTAACTTTTTCTAGACAGTGTCATAATTGCCAAAATAGGGAAAAAAAAAAATCATAGCTCCCTAACTCCTCAGGAATAGAAATCACCTTTGTATTCTGTTGGAATAGTAGCTGACAACAGAATGAGTACAAATGCTGGCAACACCACCACCTGTATTTGCTTTCTTGCAGCATGTTTTAAATTGGGGTTAAATTGTGTCTCAAAGTTTAGAGGAACAATTCTGTGAGTGTGAGTTACACTATTTTCATTATCAGAAAGCATAGTGAGCACCCTGGGTTGTGCTAATTGAGCAGACAAAAGTAGCAGGTGAGTCCCAAGCACTCATTAGTGGCCAGAATTGGAGGGAACACTTAGTACTTTTGATCATCTTTATTGCTGCTCTACTGAAATAACTCTTTTGGCTCAAATCACATGCAAACAAAAGTTACCTACTGGGATACAGGCAAATGGTTCCTCCAAATTGTGTTTACACTCCTTCCACATCCATTGCAAAGCAAATATAAGACCTTAAGCTAAAACCCTTGAAACAAGCTGCTAAGAATTTAGCTGAGCCTCTGTATCTTGATTTCTCCATCACTTTTTATGTCAGGTGATTTGACAATTGTGAGACTTGTAGTGGTTGCATTGAAAGGTACCACAAGGATCAAACTTATTACACTTCACTGGCAAATAATGGCAACATGCTGAGAAATATGTAATTGCATTTACTAAGTGATAATCCCTTTAGATGCTGTATCTGTGGTGATACCCTTTTTAATAAAGTCTGGGTCCTGGTTCCCTTTAAAGTCGACAGTAAAACTTCCCCGTGTGCCTCTGAGAGCAGATCCAGGCCTAAGTTCACAGAAATGAAAGTAAAGAGAGCTTAAACAGCCCTGCTCCCATGTGTTGGGCTTGGAAGAAGTTTAAGAGCAAGCCAGGAGAGGTTCAGACTGGAAGAGACCTGTGAAAGGTGTTACTGAAGCCACAGGACAGACCTGCTGCTGCCAGAAGCAAGCAGAGGCAGGAGCAGAGCTGAGCACAGGCAGGCACACACAGCACTGCTGTTAGAGAACTGGGTTGTATTGAGAATTGGGTCCCCCCAGCCCTCGCTGCAGCAGATAACCACAGGCAAACACCAGTCCTGCAGGTATTTCAGTCAGCCCAGAACATGGGGAACAGATGTTATCTGCCACCAAATCACCCAGATTCACCTCGGTAAATGGGGCAAGTTGGACAGAAAGGTGATGGCAGAAAGGTTTGATTTCATGTTAACAAGTGTGACCCAAGCAGCACATCTGGGAGAGGAGCAGCCAAAGTACACTGAGCTGTGCCCGTGGCATCAGAGAACAGGCACCAGTGAAATACAGAGTGCTATCAGCCAGGAGGGGAGGGGTGAGAATCTGGGGTTCAGACTAGGGGTCCCTAAAGTAGAAGTGAGGAGAACAGAGTCATCTGGTTATTTTAATTGACCACAAGTTGACTATGAACTGCTGATACAAAACATCTATGGAAAGATATATTGGAATTCATTAATGTTTCCCTGAAAAAGAATTATGAAATTTATTAAAAGGGCACTCACGAGACTTTGGGCAGAGTATCTGTGTGCTGTTCTGGTCATACAAAGATGAAAAACATGTTACCAGAGGAATAGAAAGTAGACTGGAAAACAGCTTGACTTGCTTAGCCCAGGATTAAATAAGACTCAACAGGGAGTCTAAAAGACTACAAATGCTCAAAATC
Organism: Corapipo altera; assembly: GCF_003945725.1. Taxonomy (NCBI): domain Eukaryota; kingdom Metazoa; phylum Chordata; class Aves; order Passeriformes; family Pipridae; genus Corapipo; species Corapipo altera. The sequence goes on from NW_020884938.1 coordinate 339,122, forward strand.
AATAATAGGGAAGGAGAAGGATCATTTAAATGAAAAACAGTGTCAGTTCAGTACTGAGTGATATAAAACATGAATAAAACTAGGTTCAAATTTAGAAAAAGAAATAAAGATTCCAGATCAGCTAACTTCTTGAGATACAAAGAACAAAATATCTTCCTGCTTTTTAGGTGGTAAGGTGAGCTTACCAAAGACCGGCCTTAGGCTTGGAGAGCTTTGCTAGTCACATGTTCCTAAAAGGGGTGAATTTAAAAAGATCAGACTTAATGAGTTATAAAAAATTGCCTGCAAAACATAATTTTAAGGAAGCTACATGACTGAACTGAGACAATGTAAAACACTTGTCCTGAGCTTTGGCATGTCCTAATTTTCAACTCTCCAACCATTAAACTCTGAAGTTTGGTTACAAATTTAGGCATAAAGTTGAGTTTATGTAGTTTTGATGAAAGACAGCAATAAACTAACTAAAGGAATGTGAAAAACACATGGGTGATGGTTTATCTGATGGACTGAATGCATAAGGTAAATTCAGACAGCAAAACATTTTTACTGGAGTTTAATAATGTTGTTTTGGAGCAGGACTGAAATTCTTTGTAGTTTTACTTTCATAACACTGCCCAGCTGGAATTTCCATTTCAAGTTACTATAATACAAAGCTTTACAGTGGTATTTTAACTGTTCATTTTAGATGGTTTTCACACGGAGAAGTTTACTTGAATACCAGATATACTGTAAACATACTGAACATCTGGTAATTAAGTATAGTGCACAGTAATCTCCATAAAGCCCATATCTGTGGTGAAATCTTTTTAATAAATAGTTGATAATGGAATGAAGCTATTAAAAGAATTACAGCACACATGGTGAAGTACAGCCATTATTAATCCCAGAGCATGAATAAAAGCTTTTAACTGTCCATTTTACCAAGAATCTTTAAGATGGGCCTGTTCTGAAATGAGTGTCAGCATAGAAATATCCCACGTGCAATAGGAAAAAAAAAAAGAGACTCCATAATTCCACCAAATAATTTTCATAACTATTCCAGTAACCAGTGAGTTCTGTGCCACTCTCAAAGTGTTTGTGCCCCACTTCATGGCAGCACAACCTCAGCAGCCTTGTCTGAGGCAGCCAGGACAGCAGTGGGAGTGGAGGGTCCCTGCCATGTTACCCCCTTGTAAGAAATGCTTCCAGTGAAGCAGTTTATGGGCATCACTTGGGGTGTCCATTCTCACCCTCGGCACCAGAGAAGTTTTCTTCTCTGAGCAGAGTGAGAACAAAGCTGAACAAGTGGGAGCAACTACCTCTGCTGGTTTAAGATTTCTTTAGAGGACTCTGGCATTGTACAGACATGGAATCATTTATCCATTATTAACAAACTGGAGAACTCAATCTTTAAGCTCAGTTCCCTGGCACTTTGCAATATCCCAAACAAGTCATGATGTCACCAGCCCTTAAGCTGCTTTACCCGGTTGCCACCTACACATCATTTCAAGGAACACCCATCAGAACAAAACAATTAACAGCACCTTTTTGTGCATCACCCCTCTACCAAAGTCTGCGTAAAAAACCCCCAAACCTTGACTTTCTTTAATAGAAATTGTTTCCCTTCTCTTTCCTGTCTCTCAGTTTCTCGTGCTGTTGGCTACCTCTTTGTAATAAATATTGCTTTGTTGAGCTTCCAGCAGTGTACTGGTTTCAGTTTCAGCATTCTCCCTGCTACATTCAGCTTTTCCAATCACTACTGAAGGCCTTCTGTACTTTTCCCAGAAGTGCTGGTATATTGTTTAAATCACTGGTATGACTCATTAGCTTGTCCTGTATTAGCCAGTTAAGTTCCTCTACTTTACACTCCTCTATTTCCATTTATTATTCTTTTTCTTCAGTAAATCAATGTCAAAACACCTTGTGCAGCTGGTTGACAGTTGTCAGGCAAGATGTGAACTCATGGCAGCAAACATCAACCCCACCCCCAGGCAACACCCAACTGCTGCCTGGCACCAGCTCCCAGATTCCAGCTGCCCAGCATCCCACTCCCACGTTGTGTCCCACAGCTCTGGGCAGGGCACTGAGTGGACTCCATCAATGCTCTGCTCATGATGTTTATCAAGGCACCCCCTCTGACACAGGAGGTCAAACAGGTGACTTCATTCCTACTGCCAAGTTCTCTGCCCACCCCCTCTGCACAACAGGTCCCTAATCCAGTTTGCCACTGTATTCCAGGCTCCAATTCACTCCTTCTGGCTGTTAAGCCTTTGGGTGTCCCTACAGGTGCATCTTTATGGGTCTGGGCCTCCAAGAACATAGGGCCAGACTCTTATAGCAAAATATCAAAACCAAAGCACAGGAATATTTTTCAAATATACTAAATAATGACAACTCCTGATAAATTCAGCAGGTATTCACCAAATCTGAATAAAACATGGGAACCCAATTTTACATATCTAAGTTCAAAAGTACCAATCTAAATTATCTTTGAACCTTCTTTGGTCCTTCCCCCCCTCCAAAAGACCCTTCCTGTTTTTCATGTGGTGATCTATCCAGCTGCACCAACAAAGCAAAGCTGCCACAAACCTGGAGTTGTTTGACAAGCAATTTATACAGGGAGAACAGCAGAAAAGGAGGGATTTCATGAGGACTTCCAGCTCTGTCAGTTCAGTGTATCCCTTGCCTCTGCTCGAGCACATGTGTCTGGCAAACCAGCTTGGAAGCTCACAGAAGGTGGAGCAGGTGTTAAGCTCTTAAAATGAACAAGAATTTTAGTAGCTACATGAGAATAGTGCAACATGAAGTGTTATTTCACCACCAGCTCCAGATCTGTAATGGGCTTTATGGAAAAAAACCTAAATAAATTTATTAGAATATAAATGTATTCAGGGAATAATCCCAAAATATTATGAATTGTTGGTGCCAACTACTTTGATTTCTAGAGTTCAATCATTACTCTTTTGAATAGAAGAAATGTTCTTTTACCCTTTTTTAAAAAGTATTTTTATGAGAAGGACTACCATAAATATTAGTATTCCCTGGAGCTGAAATTCAGTTGAGACTCAGAAGGTTTCTTACTAGAAAAATGGACACTCATTTTATGAAAATCTGGAAAAATCTAAATCTCTGCAACCACTAACACCACATTAAGTTTCAATTGCCATTAAAAAAAAAAAAATAAAGCAAACCAGGATTTGGAACACTGTAAGAATTGCTGAGTGTATCTGGAACATACATGATTCCAAGTCCATGAAAATTGGAATCTTGTCCATAAAAACACCTTCCCATTCCCTTGGAGGCTCCTTACATGTGCTGCACATGCAGGACTGCAGCCCAGTTCTGTTATTGCACTGCACTGACCTGGGCCTCCCGAGTCCTGAAGGAATTTAACTTCTCCATGGAAGTTAATGAACAAAATTCACTACCTGAGTATTAAAACATGTCTTGAAAGGTGTGAAAGTTGCTGCCTTCCTACAGCAACCACACGTCCCCCACGTCAGGGAGGGCAAACTGGCAGAGCCACAAGCACAGAGACCTGGAGAAGTTGTGGGAGGATCTTCAGGTGAGATCCACTGCTAAAGGAAGGGGCTTCCCAGCTTCCCCCCAGAGGCAGCTGTCAGACATTGCACTGCAGAGCAAATTCAAGCTTTAACAAAGCTGCAGGGTGGATGTGCACACGGAATTGCCAATACCAGCTGTGAACTGAGGGGAATGGCAATGAGACAAAATCAGGCACTGAGCACACAGCCCTACATGAAAGGCTGCTTCAAGTAACTCTCAGAGAGGAGGCTGTGGGGTTTATTGCAGAACAAATTCAGTGGCCCTATCTGAGTCAATTTTTTTCCTGAGGTGATTAAGACAGCAAGCAATATTTCCATTTACTGTGAACCACAGTTGCCTGGATGACTTCTCATCACCTTTTTAACCAGTTCAGACTCTAACCTAGGAGGGATTTTGTTTTCTAGAGGTGGCAAGACTTCACAGACCAGAACTGCACAGGTAAGCCCACTTCCTTACCTAAGCAACACACTACACTGTGTAAGAAAGGTTTTATGAAGAAATATTTAGACACTACAATAAAGGTGCAGGGGAGAGGTGGAGTATATGCTCCCAGAAGTGTGACCCCAATGGAAAGGATTTTCCTTAGCTCAAACTGAAATACTGCCTTTTCACAGAAAGATCTACTGTTACACATTTTATTCCACTGCACTTTAGCCATGCCTCTCCATAGAAATCCCTGGTTCTGGACTGTGGGATTTGATCTAAACACATCACATGTCTCCAAGTACTAAAAGTAGGAGTATCTTGCATTTACCCCCTTCCTCTCCTGAGGGGCTTAGACATTTATACTGAAATACAGTGGCAACAATATCCCAAATCTTGAACTAGGATCTTACTCTGCAGTGTCCTGTGCAAAACCAGAACAAAAGGCACTCTCAAAAGGCTTTTTTAAAGCGTGCAATTTAAGAAGATAATCTGGAAGTTTTAGTTTCAACGGAATAAATTCAGCCCTCAGAGAGCAGGAAGGCAGGGAATCAGAAGGTACCTGTGGTTGTTGTGCAGGGCGAGGGGCCAGAGAGCAGCTCTGCCTGTGCAGCACAGGAGACCTTCCTAAGAGGGAAAGTTGTGCAGCCTCACATCCCACAGGAAGGAGCTGGAGAGGTTCTAACACAGCAATAGGATATTCCCCTCCTTTGCCAGGGGGGCAAAGTGCACATATGACATTGTTTACTTGGTCAGGTAAGTGAGGTCTCAGACTTGCAAATGTGCCTCAAAAGCCTCTTTGTTTAATGCAGATTAAGGAAACAGTAGTTGCCTGAGGCAATTTGGCATCTCAGGGACAGACAAGCCACGAGGACAGAGTTGTACACTACAGGTCTATCCTTAGTACAAAAATGTATTGGTAAGGTCTTCTCTAGGCCAGAGCAACTATCTCCTGACAATTAACTATGATGTTATCAAATTGACAGGCAGTGAAGGGAACTGAAACTACATTACCAGATTCCAGGTTGGTTAAATTTTTCATGGGTCATACTAAGAAAGTTGGGAGAATCAAAGTCTGAAAGAAAAATCCTTTCCCTTCTGGGAACAATGCAAAAAAATTATATATGTTGTTTGTTCCCCTTCTAAATACACTAGCTCACCTTCAAAATGAACACTTTACCAAACAAAGCATACAAGTACAGGACTTAAAAGCATCTAAATGCACTGTCACATCATTCAAATAAAGCCTTTTGGACTTTTGAACACATACTTCTTTACATTAGTGCACAATCTTTCTTGTATCTTGCAACTCAAAACACGAAAAGAAATAATTCCATACTGGTTTTTTAGTGGTCTGTGTATGTCAAAGCCAACATATCTCCCCCCTCCCACTGCCATTGCACCTTATGTCCTCAAATTCCTTAAGTACAACCCTGACGCCACCAACTGAAACACTTCATAGCTGGGTATTAAGGACCCACTTTTTCAAAGTGTTAAACACATAATTCTGCCCCAAATCACAACACAGAAGTTTGGTAGAGTCCATCAGAAGCAACAGGTTAAAAAAGGTCTGTAATCACCACAATGAAGAACAGCTGAACAGATTTGCTCATTTTTCTCTTCATCAGTAGTAACAAAGTAATAAAGTAAAAAGCAACTGTCCTCTGCAGTGAAACCTCTGGTTTATATCACCAAACTCACATTTCACAGCTGATTTTATCTCGCTGCTCTGTCACCAAATCCATGAGCACAGTGGAACTTCAGTTACCCCTGGCTTTGTAAGCTGCCTGCACAGGTGCAGTGACTCCAGAGGCTGACCACAATCACTGGCCACTGCAAGGAATAATTACAGGGCCCTGGCACCTCCCTGGCCCAGAACATTATGAAACCTGTCCCTTGCATTTCCCTTTATGTCAAGAGCTTCAGAGAATTGCAGTAATAGCCAACTGCTTTTCTAAAAGTTAGGTTTTTTGGTACTTTTCATATCTGACTTCAGAATTCCATTAGTTTGTCATTCTTTCACCTGTGAAACCATCTCTCCATCACATTGCCCTGCAGCCCCTGAGCTGCTGCTGCTGAGGCCAGAGGTACGTTCTGCAGTCCCTACCAGCTTTAGCCTGGTACAGCACCACACCCAGTGCCCACAGACTGCTCAACACACCGATGGCACGGCTGTGCCCCGTGAGAACAGGGCTCTGTCCTCCCTGCTTGCTGGCTCTGCGTGCCCTGGGTGGCCTTCCTACTAATAATTCAAAGTGACTCTTGACAAGGCAGCGTTTAAGCAGGACACAGAGCTCAGCAATGGGAGCTGACAGGTGGGGCATTGTTGGGTGATTACCACATGCCTCAGGTGGCAGCCAGAGGCCAAAGTGCAAGTGACTTCAACCACCCAGCCAGTGCAGTAATCCCCCTGCCACGGCTCTGCATCCTGGGGGGAGCATCAGGGAAATAAATCAGCCATCTGCACTTAAAGGGTATTATGGGAACAAATACTATTGTTGAACAGTTCATTCAGACACAGTCCATAAATCAGAGAAGATGCTGAATGATGCCTTTTTTTGTTGTGCCTCTCCACAGACTCTGATTTTCTATTGACACAATTAACAAGAAACACTCTTCTCTCTTCCCCACAAGAAAAAAGAGGGTGTTATATGTTTCATCCTGCCCCCCAAAAAAACCAAGCACAGAACACTTCTAGACCAGGACCTGCTGCCCTGAGGAAGATAACCCATAAAAAATCAGGTGTTAATCCAAGCCTCAAGCCACAGCAAGGCCCCCAGGGGGACAAGCCAAGTGCTGAGGATGAGCCCAGCACAGACAAACAACACTCTCACCCTCGGGGTGGGAGCAGGGCTGGGGCAGAGGCAGTGCCCACATCCACCCACAGTCCCAGGCAGGACACTGAGCTGGCCTGGGCTCCTACCAGAGAGCACTCTCAGGCACTGCACGAAACAAGCCTACAAACAGCACTGTCTGAAACAACTTCTCCAGCCAAAAAAAAGCAGTAGAGGTACCTGCAGCAGAGCTTCAGGGTCCATTCCAGAGCAGCAGGAGCCAGGGCAGGAGACCAGCACAGCCACGAAGAAACGCAGAAAAAAAAGAAGAGCCCCCAAGCTGAGCTTAAATAGGGCTGCAGGGTGGGGTGGCAGAGGAGGAGGCCCCAGGTGTGCCTGCTCGGAGCCCTGGGGTTGGCCACAGCTAACGCAGGTGTTCCCAGTTGGCAATCAAGCCCAGGTGGAAGCAGTGACCTTGAGTGCCTCGGTCCTGCAGGAAACCAACGTCCCAGCCCTCTGCTCAGCCCACTCAAAGAGAAAATAACTGTTGATGACAGTCCTAAAAGGGGTTCTAAATGGATCAGTAACTCATACAGTTGGTTTTGCTTCAAAAGAGAGATGAGCAATGGGTGTCTTGGCTCAGTGTCACGGCAGCTTGGCACCCATCCAAGGACAGCTATCCCCACTCTGTGCTTCACACATCACACCAGGGTTTGGGTTTGGGGCTTTCTCCATGGTGTGCTTCCATTAGGAAGTGTCTGTAAGGTGCCAGGGAACCTACTGAAGTCTTTAAACAACAGCAAAAAGAGCATATACCCTGAGGGGATGTTATTAAAAGAGTGGATGCCCCTATTTCTAGATGCAGAAGACTGTGTATGGGAGTTACCACACTGCTTACACATGTGAAATCATTATTAACTGAGGAGGGTTAGGAGACCCTTCCTACGAGGGACCCTATGGTACAGGGTGCTGTATGACAGCCCACTGACACAGCCAGTCCCTCAAAAGATTCCCCTGCTGCACACACTTTTGGGACACAGCTGCACAATCTCCTTGCTGTGAATGAATGTAGGACTTTAAACCTTTCTGTTCTGTGCTGAGATTTCTTCTGTTTAGTTCCAGCTGATTGTGCTAGGCTGGGTTTCCTGCCTCTGTAAAGGCCAGCTCAAAGCTGACACCCCTCCCTGTCAGCCTCACACACAGCTATGGGAATGGAGCATTCGAGAGCCTGGTCCATATGGAATCACCTCAAACCCAGCCAAGCCCCCACCCTGCACACCCCACAGGAATGGAGCACGTGGTGCCATCGTGGCTGTCAGTCAGGCCAACCTGCTCGCTGTGAGCAGCTGGCAGATGCTGCTGGAGCTCAGTTCCTCACCCCCCAGGACAGCTGTCCTGCTGCAGGGGTGGTGTCACACTGTTGGAGCATGGCCTCGGTGACCCTGAGCTCAGCCCAGCCCTGCCCGTGTGGGTGCCCTGCCCTCTGAGCACAGGGCTGGGCTGTGGGCAGCCAGGAGCCCCCCAGGCACGGGCACCCACAGCAGACAACAATGGGATTGTCCAATGGCCCCTCAGCCCAAGTTCCTGACCAAGCTCCCGTGTGAGTGCCTTTAAGGAACCTTCATCAGTGAAATCAGACCAACAAAGAGTGACAACGAGGGTCAAGTGTAAACCCTGAGCTCTGTGTGTCTCTCATACCCACCAACACACCTTGGGCAAGGAGAAACAGCAAACAAACTTCTCCAGGAGGTAGAACTGCTTTATTTGCCATTGCTAATCTTGGTTGTATTTGCAATAACACAAGTGCCGGTCGATGCTCGTGATATCCAGTGTTTAGGAGAGAGTGAAGACTTTGTCCTTCCCATAGAATCCAGGAAAACAGAAGTTTGGGGGAATGCAAAGGGTGCTTTTGATGTCCCAAGCCCTCAAATGGCAGCATGTTAAAATCTGAAAAGCATTTTTATCTTCTGGGAAGGAATGGTGTGAGAGGAACAGGGCTTTCTGTGCAAGGGAGTCACTGAAGTTCTCTGGGACTTTCCCTTCTAGTCCTGCTGATTGTCTGTATTGGGTTTACAATCATTCCGGTCACATTTTAAGTTCATCTCCCAACAGGAAAGTTAAAGAAATAGACTTGGTACAACAGATGGGCATCCAGGGATGTATGGGAAGGCAATAAGGCCTGTTAGCAGATAGGAGATAAATGAGACTTCTTGGTGGGATCATGCAGTGGCTGGAGCTCTGTGAAGCACAAGGCTGTTCTTCCAGTGTGCTCCTGCAAGGATATTCCTAGAGGTTCTTCCTGTCCCATATTCAGGACCACGTGCAACCCTGGATCTACACTTTGGCTAAGCAAACACTCACACATACAGAAAAATGAGCTTCCACCTGCATTGGGCCCCGTGGAATTTTCCAGGAAACCTGGGCAGAGTTTTGTGTTTCTAATAAAACCAAAACAGTTTTTAAATCCAGCTTCAAGCTTCATTGCAAATATTTCTCACAGCTCTCTGTAGCAGGAATAATTACTGTCCTTATTTATCGGGTAGATTATACAAATCCCCTAGTAAGTAAATTGTAGGATTAAGGTTAATGTGCTAGATTAAACTGACAGATTTATTTACTTCCTCCAAGAAGGAAAGACGAAAGGATGGTGACCTATCATGTGTATTAATTCAACATTTAGCCCTGCCTCAGCTCCAGTGATTATCTCTGCAAATGCCAAGTCTCAGTCTAGATTCCAGTGCACTACAGCATACACGGAAGTTCTGTTGTCTCCAGTATTTTATCTGTTCAGCTCCTGATTTTTCAGATGGTAATGTGTTCTACTTTGCAGTGCCTTCCCTCTGCAGTTTCAGAGGGCTCACAAGGAACTACTTCTGCATCCACCCCGCAGGAAGTGTTACTGATCCTCACATTACAAGGGTATTCACTCTGAGAGATTAATGCCAATTTTATTCCATGACTTGTCTGGATGGAGTGGACAATTTGTGCATAATTCAGAGTCACAGGGTCCTTTGGGAGTCCCTTAGAGTGATTCTCCTTGTTGTAAAAGCCACAGTCTGGGCTATGAAAAAGTCCCAGACCGTACACACTTCAGAGCAAGGTGGCCATCTGGGTTTCCTGCTATCTCCTGATACTGACAGTCGCGTTGAGATTGAGGGGCCTGAGGGCTGATGCTGCAGCTGAGGGCAGGAACGAAAAGACAAGCAGGAACCTTCCCCTGAGGTCTGTACTGTCAGTGCATGGGGGCCTGAAGAGGGGCTGGGGCACCTCCTGCTTTCCTGCCTCTCCTTCCCCAGCGGTGAGCAGGCTGCACCCAACAGCACTGCCCGAGCACGTGCATCATTCTGAGGAGCACAGACAGCCCAGACCTGCCCAAGCAGATCATTTTCTGCAGAGCAATGTAGTATATTTTGTGGGACTACTGAGATGGAGACTTCTGGCAACATGCTGTGTGACCATCCCTGCACCACTTCACTATCCGGTGACGTGGGGACAGAGAAACAGAGACCAGGTGGAGCAACAACTTTCCCACAATCACAAACAAGGAAGGTGGCAGAAGAAGGACTCTGGTCTCCAGAAGACTGACCTCCAGTGCCTAAACTCCCAGTCTTAGTGTTATGAGCTCCCCAACAGTGGGATGTGGTAATGCACCAGAAGAGGCAACGCTGTCTGACACAGACCTGCCTTTCCTCATCCCAGCACTAGTGTCATCCTTCCCCAGTCTGGTAACCCTCCCAGAGGAACTTGGAAAAGCTGTATAGGTGCAAATGCCACCTATGTTTGCACAGCAGGTTGGGAGCAGGGCTGGGGTTTACGTGAAACCCAGTGACATGACCATCTGCCTGTCCTCCCCCCTTCAAATAAAAGCATTGTCCCCACGTGCTGGCCTCAACAGGTTTCTATATTTATCTATCCTTATTTTAGGAGGCCTGCAGAAGAAAGGTATAGATTACAGATGTGGTGCTCCTCGACTTAGCTAAGGTTTCCAGTGGGGATAATTGTTCTGGGACAGAATCCCAGCCCAGAGTCATTTGCTGCTCGCCTGCCAAAGGGGACTGCGAGCATTGCCAGTGCTCTGCTGGACTGAGCCCGAACAGTTCACAACATCTGAGGGAGGGGAGGAAAATTCCATGCTGAAATAGCTGGTTTAAAGTGCTGTACCCCACAGTGACAGCAGACTGTTTGCTAATACTAATGCAGTTTTCAGAGAGAGACTTTAAGTTCAATTTTCAGAATGTGTTTCTGCTTGGGAGATGGCCAGGATTAAACCCCTCCATCAGTTCAAAACTTCAGTGAGTTTTCAACAGAAAATCAATTCTGGTTTCACAGCTGACTGTAGTTTTGCAAGACATGACTAGTTAGGAGAAGGAGATTCTAGAGACACATCCAGCTCCTCTTCTCTATTACGTATATAGAGAGTGTACAGGCCTGTCCCTCAGTCAGCAGTGGGATTTTGCTTGTGTCAGAAACAGAAGGACAAAAGGAATATAGGAAGTGATCCTGGAAAATGTAAAATTTCTTCAGAAATTTACTTGTAAGCACAGTTTGCTTTTTATAATATGTGGCATATGTTCAAAACTCCCCTCCACTTACAAGCGATTTTTGCAGATAATATGACATATAGAGGTTCTCCAAAAAAACAAAAAAAACAAAAGCAGAGAACCAGAATGATAGTATCTATCAGAAAACGTGATAAAGACCATTTTCAAGGGCCAGTATAAACTTCTTTCCATCAAGATACTAAAAAAGGAAATAATTCTGCCCAGAGATTTGGATCCTACAGAATTATCTTAGTTTGCAGGGGTCAAATAGTCACAGCATTTTGATGTGTTTACATCTGATAACTCCCAGTAGAGATAAACATATTTCGTGCTTGAAATGTAAGTTAACACTGGACATACTAAACATATGACAAGAGATTTATTAGAAAGAACATTAAATACTATTATTAGCCCCAGCTGCAAATATCCATCAGGAAGGAATGGCTGTGTGTGAGCCAATTGTCTTCAGAATGGTGGGCCTTTCTAGAAACCCTCTGCAGTGGATGTCTTTCCACTGATTTCAGCAGTCTTTGGGTAGGCCTTCTTTTAGTAGAAAGATATTTAATTTCATCCTGATGGGAAGGACTGAAAAGCCAGACACTAACATTTCCTTTGCCTCATCTTTCATATTTAGCCTGTGCTATTGGTGGTTAAAACTTGTTATTACTTGTTTATTTTTCACATTTAGGCTACTACTTAATAGCTACATAGCCCCTCCAGGGGAGCACTGCTGCCTTTCATCAGTACTGTCTCAGAATGGGAAGAGTGACAACTGTTTTCAGATGACACCAGGCGGACTGGGATACTCTGAGCAGTCCAGAAGCTCCCACCAAGTTCATAAATAAAGCTTCGTGCCAGGTAGGGGGAAGAATTTGGCCCTGCTGTTCTTGATGAACAGGCTGAGTAATTCACAGTTTCAGCCTCTCATTCATAACTGTTACAGAGGGTGAATCTGGAAGGGAGGATGGAAAGGCTTGTCTTCCGTTGCCTGCAAGTAGCACAAAGGGACACATCTAACTGGCATATTATCGCTCCACAGTGCTTTCTGGGCCTGGTGTCACAGCTTAGGGCAGGTTTGGGCTCATGCTTCATGTTCTTGTACAATGTCAAGCTCCATTAGATCAGTAATCTCGTGTAATACAGTATCAGACAATGCCACTAAATGAATACAGAATAGAAGTATTTTTAGTTGTTCCTTTTCCCCAGGAACTCCACCTGGCTCTTGGCTTTCTAACAAATAATTTGTGTTGAGACATCGTAAGGTGACAAAGAGAGTAAGAACAACAATTATGCAAAAATGTTCAGAAACTTCAACAACTTGAAAAAATACATACTTAGGGATTTGCAGCCCACCCAGGAAATTGTGTGTGTTGATCACCACACCACTCAAAGCATGTGTATTAACTGCTGGGTGAAGTGCATAGGTGTGAGCCAAACTGTTGAAAGAGCAGCTGCAGTACTGTTACCACAATGACATCCAGCCACAAATCCTGTTGTTGAAATGGGCTATTCAAAAACTGCTCCTATGATAATCTCTGTCTGTGAAGTTAGCTGGGCTTTGGGGAAAATAAGAACATCTGATGTTCTGTTTTACCTTCTCAGCATTAACTCACTGACATTAAATGAGAATTTATTATACTTGTGGTTTTAACATTTTAAATCTGCACATACTTCCTCTCCATTTCTGGGCATTCTGCAGGGCTGATGCTGCAGAACAGCTGTCCCCTCAGTGACACTGCCCTGACCCGAGCACACAGTCAGGGGAGCCTCAGTGAGTCCCAGAGGATCACTCCCTGCTCCACAGACAACAATTCAGGTTGGGAGGGACCTCAGTCCACCCTCCTGCTCAGTGCAGGGACAACTGTGTGGTCAGAGCACGTTGCTCAGCTGGATGTTCCAAGCCTCTGAGCATGGAGGCTGCTCAGCCTCAGTCCAGCCTCTTCCACTGCCCTTTGCTACAAAAACTGGGTTTGACATTCAGCATGAACATGGTTTGTTCCAACTTAGGTCCTTTGCCTCTCATCCCCCTCCCACACAGCACTGTGAACAGCCTACCTCTTTTCAAAGAGAAAGGCAATTCAGCACACTTGCTGCCAAGAACTTCTTATCTTCTCACAAAGCTGTGCTTCAACCAGCACAGAGTTTAAAATAAACAATGATTTGTGAGTAAAACACACCTCAGAGGTCCCGAAAGGCCACCAGCAGTGAAGCCATGGCTAATGCCTGTAGATGAGACTAAGGCTCTGAGTGCAAACACCCTGTTTGACCAGGAATTTACTAATGCAAATGTGGGCTGTTCCAGGCCAGCTGTCCCCTGAGCCCAGGATGCTCCCATATTTTTCATCAACTGTTATGTATTGAGCCACTGCAAGTTTTTTCCCAGTTCAGCTGGTTTGTTCACATGTGACTCTGTCCTGATCAATGTGTGTCTTCTCCACCTGAGAAGATTTAAAAACTAAGAATCGGTTCCATAATATATCACTTTTTTTTAAGGCTAATGCTAATCCTACCAAACCACTTTTCCTGTGTGCATTTCTGAAGGTGAAAGCTACTCCATAGATAATTTTCAAGGGAAGGTTGTACAACAGCTGGTGGTTTGTCACAAGCAAGGGTAAGCACCATCACGTAGCATTTATTTCCTTATCTGAACAGTATCATTAAACTGATGACATCCAGGTCCATTCAGAGAGTTAAATTCCTCCCTCATGTATGAACACAATGTTCCCACAGTGCTAGAAAGTGTGAAACAATGTGATGGAAGAAGTGGCTGCTGGGATAGAGAGAAGTGACTCTCCAGTCAGACTGGGGGGAGTTTCAGAGGCACAAGAGACACCCGTGTCCCACATGGACACCTGTGTCCATGACCATTAGCCAGCCATCCCCCTGCAGTGCCCTGCAGGCTCTAGGAAGGGGATTCTGCATCCCTGCAAAGATGAAGCCCTACAGGGAGGTGTCTAATGCAGGGCTCTGCAGGTCGAGCCCATGCTCACATCCTCACTGGCCGGGTCACAGTCATACACCCACATCCCAAATATCTTCAGCAGGGGAGGGCTCCTCCCCGGGAGGTGGCAGAGCAGGGAACAGCCTGGAGCTGAAACCTACCTGAAGGAATAGTTGCAACATAATATCCAAGTGGTGAGAAAGCCCCAGCAGGATCAGAGTTCTTGTATTGCGTTAGTTTTGTTGATAGCTAAACAATTCCACAGATGTGCTGAACCATGAAACACATAAACATGCGAGAGGAAAGACATATTTTGTCAGGAAACTTTATGTAAATGCAGCACAAATATGAAAACATCAGTAAGGGGATAAGGCTTAATTGAAAACATGGTCAGGTTTTTGTGGACAAAACAGCCGGTTTACAGTAACACCAGACGTTTGTATTAAATGAGTAGTTTTTAATTACCCCAATGGATCTTCTTGTTTGACGGGACTGGTGAAATCTTTTCTGTATCACAACAAGAGGAAGAAGAGGGAATTCCTGGCTTTCAGTCCCAACTCGGTGTGCCCCCAGGAGCTGTGCAGTGAAGCCGTGGGGTGCAGGGACCCTCCCACACCCCTGCCCAGCACAGGACCATGGTGGGCACCCCGGCTGCACCCATGGAGACACCCGTCCTGCAGGGACAGGCCAGTGTGTTCTGCTCGGCTTCCCTCTCACTGCTCACCCTCTGCTGCCACAGCAGGCAGGGTCACCACGAACACCCAGCCCAGTGCCCAGCCCAGGGGCAGATGTGCCACGGCCTGCGGGCTGCCCGGGCTACCACCAGCCAGCACACACCTCCTGAGCGCTG
>NW_020884938.1:354203-381909 GCF_003945725.1 Corapipo altera
TGAGCGCTGTCCCGGGCTGCCACAGCCAGCACACACCTCCTGAGCGCAGAGCTCTTCTCCTGCCGGTGTCCAGGGGCCCCTCCCGACCTCTCTGCAGCAGCTCGAGGAGACATGAGAGGGCTCCAGCAGTTCAGGAACAACGAGGGAACAGCAGTGGACTACAAAGACATTTTCCATCTTTGGGGGGCTTCTTTGTGGGTTTGGGTTGTTTTGGGGTTTTTTTGCAAGAGATCAGTCAGGTTTGCCTTATGGTGCCTGCTTCCATGGCAGAAAGCTCAGACTAGGAAATGTCTGTCTTCCAGGTTTTTAATCAGTCTCCTTGTGATCCCAGGTGTCCAGGACAGATGTTTTTGCAACCTTCATGAAGGACAGAATTGCATGTGTTGAGGGAGGGCTGAGACTTCTCTTCAGCTCAGTTTTTGGGGATGAACAAGACACTGTTTCTGTACTAAGATAAATGGTTTTGTTCAAAGATAGCAGCAGTTTCATCTTTTCTCAGGAAACAAAGAACTCCCTGGGGTCTGTGACCCTCAGGTTGCAGCTCTGCCTCAGAGGGAGACTGCGGGATGAATCACAGGAGGAAAGCTGATTGACTGGACACGAGACAGAAAAAGACTCTCTCTCTGCGTTAGTGATGGTGCAGCTTTTGGGTTGGTGATGCAAAAGCCCAGCAGAGGAGCAGGACACTGAACACCTCATTAAAGCGGCCAAAATGAAGTGTCAGCTTTGTCACTGTAGATGTTCCCACAGTCTTAATATAACAGCTAGTTGTAGACAGACTATCCAGTCATAACTACTCCAGGAAGGTGTCACCTACCCTGAATTTTATTTGTATTTATATCTGCTGTATGTATTTTTTGCTGGAGTTTCAAAAGATTTACACTTCTGTCTGCACAAAGCACACTGACTTCCCTTTGAATTGGCAAAGCACAAGAGAAAAAAAAAAGGTCAGGAAAGAATGTCTCATTCTCTTCTTCAAGTTTTGTCATGATACCATTTAAATTAACCTTTGTGAGTCTTTACATTTGTATATGTGTATATCCATTTGTTTATTTGCAAAAATATGAGACAGAAGTGTCTTTGTCCTTCCGTCAACTACAAAGGGAGCTTAGATGATGAGATCATCTGTCAACATCTATGCCATAAATGTTTAAATATGGACAGAGGAGAGTGTCATTGATTATCTGGTTCCTTTATTCTGCAGATTGCAGGCTGGATGAATGGTGGTTTCCCAGGAGCAGCAGGAACCCAGCAATGAACTGTCAGTCCCACCCAGAGCTGGAAAACTCTCCTCATGCTTAGCAGTAAGTGGCAGGGAAGACAGGGGTTGGTTTGGTTGGATGCAGAATCCTTCCCTTCCTATCCCAAACTGCAAATTCTTTGTGTGCTTTGAGTTCCCCAAATTTTTAACTCTGTTATATAAATGGCAGCTAGCTGGGGGGGGTGTGGGGGAAGAAGGAGGTCCAAAAGAGAGCCCTAAAGCTCCCAGAGGTCAGTGTGAGGATATCAGTGACTGCAGAGGGCTCTGGAGCAGGCCCTGTGCCTTTAATTCTGGAAGAACATAAATGTGAAATGTTTTACAAAAAAAAAATAGCTTCCTATGCCAATGTAAGAGAACTTCCAACATGTGCCTGCTCAGGAAGTTCAGCTCTTTATGGGACCAAATGAACAATTTCTATCCCTGACTGAGATAAAATTGAGCAGAAACTCCTCACGGAAGACCTTCCAACTACTTATTAAAAACATACAGGACTGATATAATATTATTCAGCTCCAATTCATTGTTTCCCCAGACTTCCACACTTTTTTGTAGTGCCAGTGCATTTTCCAGGACTGGGCTTTTCCTTGCTCTTTTCTTACAGTGGCCTGTTTTGGAGGTCTGTTTCCCTCCTGCTGCAGCACTACATGGCTGCCCTTGGGAATATCAGATCTCCTAAATTCCATTTTAAACTCCACTGGAGAATGACACCAGCCTTCGTGGAGTTACATTCCTTGGAAACATCAAGAGTGATGTCCTGGACTAATCCACAGAGGAAACTGAAGCTGGATGGCAGGTTCATATCTCGCTCATATGAAGTCAGTATGCACTGGCTACAGGGGATTTCTCAGGATTAGACTTGTGAGGTCTTGGAGTCTTATGGTGGCATCATCAACCTACAGACCATGTTGTGTAAATCAGGGCATTCAGACTGCATCTGTGAAGGCATCGACTTAAACCTCATTGTTCATTCTCCATTTGCCCACCTGAAACAAAGTGTCTGAGAACAAAGAACTTGGAAATTTAATCTGTAGAGACATTTTAGGTACAGAACCCCTAACTACAAAACAATCCAGTTTTCCCTTTATAAAATAAACTTTCACATGCCCTCCACCATCTTGAACTCCATCCATATAACAGTTTTTACCACATCAGAAAATACTTTTTAAACACTGATAACAAAGAGCAGTTTCATCTAGTACAGTTGCTCTGGTCACCACAAAAAGAGCAATTTTTCTGTTAGTACTCCTACATTCCCTCCTCCACCCCAAAACCCACAGTGTGTTTAAATGTGGTGTAGCCTATAAAGCACAGACACAGAACAAGCAAGGGCAAAGAAAAGAGGGAGTGAGGAACTCTTTGAGGAGAGGGAAATCATCACATTCTTGGCTGTGCAGCTTAGAGATGCAGCACCAGGTTCTGCTGCAGGAACCCAAGGCTCCCAGGAGACCTGCAGAGATTGATGATGATTGCTGGCAGTTTTTGTGTTCCTGAGAGGGACACAGCACAGGAACTGTGCATTGCCCCAAAGAAGTGCCAATGGACCACCCCAGCCCCCAAAGTACTGCAGAGCATCTTCGTCTGCTGCTGCCTTTGTCAACACCCCCAGCACGGCCCAACGGGTGATACAGTTCCACCTGCTCAGAACAAACAGCCTTTTGCTCTGCAAGAGGTCACACACTCACTGGCAGAGGCTTGCAATGAATCGTGGGTAATTAGCTGAATGATAATTGCTACGTATAAAGGATTCTTAAAAATAAAATCCACATTTACAAAAGTAAATGTTATAGGAGGTGCTTAAAGTTAAGCATCCTTTAAGAAGGAAATAATCATGGCTTCAGTTTTCCTGCCTATAAAATGGGGATTATATTACATGGCCATTTTCTAAAGTACTACAGGATGTTAAGATGGGAGAATCTACATCAGGGTGTGATAGTGCTATTTTCAATCTCTATCCACACAATATTAAGTGCAATTCTTCCAAAACCGTGCCACATCTATGCTGCTGCATAGTCAGATCTGATTTTAAAAGAGTGAGTGATCAAGCACACGTTACAGCTGCACCACTGGGTCAGTAAGTGAGAAGTTAAAATAAGAAGTTCATTCAATAAAATATTGATTCTGGAAACAGATTACAGGAAATCATACCATACCACTAACTTAATTTATGAGTATTTATATTGCAGGAATTATACCAATATATCAAACACGATGCCTTCAACCTTAGTTCAAAAGAGAATTTTATCTCTAAGCTTTAACAACAGGGCTGAAAATAATTCAGATTATATGGGCAGCATTTTAGCAGCCCATTTTCATCTTCTTTAAAAGCAACACTCTAATGCATGATGGTTAAGGATCAAGTTGGGATTATGAGGAGAATGTTAAACATATACCAAGTAATACATCTGTTTTGAATAAGAGTTGTTACATAGAGTTCCAGTTCATTTTTTTTTTTTGAGTTCTTTGCTGTACGTGTTGTAGCTGCTAAGTGAAACCACGCATCAGATAAATACATCACTTCAGCAACAGATTGCTGATCAATTGTCTGACATGCTCTGAAATACTTGGGTTAAAAATACTTGGGGGCAAAGGCTTTTCTAGCTTGGAAAAAATCTGTTTCCCGTTGTGCTGTGGTTGGTTCCTGCCTCTCCGAGCTCACAGGAGCACTGCCATTGTCCCCAGGCTGGTGCTGGGCTGTGCCCTCGGTGGGAATGCAGGGGCTGTGCCCTGCCCCTTCCCAAGCACTGCTCTCAGGACAGGTGTGCCTGCTGCCCTGCCAGGCTCTGCCCAAAAAAACACAACCACTGACATGTTCTGTTCCATTGCTGTGTCTTAAGACTTGGATATTGTTCTGAAGCACCTGATTTTTCAGAAAATTAGTTTAGAAGTTCTGATACTTGGATTATTACATTTTTTTGTCTTTGGTTGGAATAGAAAACTGCAAACTTTCTGTAGCCTACAGTTTGGTCAAAATTACTGTGCTTGACTCACCTATACTTTCATTCCAGTCATGCCAGAACTTCACACGTATAAGATATGGATTTCAAATAGCTACATTATCAAATCTCTTTGATAACAGTGTCAATAACTAGCATGACTAGTTCCTGATATTTGACCAAAAATAATTCTAATACTTTCATTGAAACAACCATTTATCTCAGGAACCAGAGATTCTTTTAAGTATTGACTAATTTAAACTCTACTTGATGCCCTCTACTTCTCATACTGCAGAAAACAGTGAACAATCACCTCTCCAGCAGCTTCACTCCACTAACTCCTGTTGTTTTTGTTGTCCAGTGACATTTTTTCCATGCTGAACTGCTTTGGACAACTGATTTTGGTCAAAGAGCATCACAGTCATGCTTCTCTGCCACTGCTGCAACCCATCCAAGCTTTCTCATGTTCCTCTCAGGAAGACAGGGTAATTAAACAAGTCCCCATAGACTGAAGGGTCCTGGAGCTGCTGGCTCCCAGGAACTCAACCACTCCTACATCAACAGGTACCAGAGACAGAAAGCCTAATAAAACCCCCATCACCACCTGTCACTCAGACTGATCCTGGGCTGACCTTTGAATATTTCCTCGCTGCTGTAATTCTCTGTGGTTTACTGATAACCTAAGGCAGATGCATGTGACGACAGAAGAAATACTTTGAACCTGATATACTGCTGGGTTATGGGTTTGTGCAGTCCTTTTGCTGGGACTGTGAAGTAGGCAGAGAGAGTTCTTACTGTAGGATCTGCTGAGAACCAGAGGCATTTACTGTCCCACTAGGGTCTGGCTGAAGACCCAGCTCCTCTCTGCTATCCAGAGCAGTCCTCCTGGGACAGACCCTTCAGCATTTAGCTGCCAGTGCAAGGGCAATAAATGCTGGGTGTTTCTAAGCAAAGCAAACCTAGTCCCATCAGCACATGTTCCTGCAGCCAGTGGAAACTGGCACACAGAGGAAATGTGGCTTCCAGGGGGGAAAAAAACGGATTTATGGAGTGGGAAGTTTTTGAAGGGGCTCCTGCAGTCAAAAGGAACACCTCCTATCAGACCTGCCAATGATTTGCTGTGTTCTCAGACACTTTCTCAGTGTCTTTGTCTCCCCTTTGTTCTCACACCAGGCCCATCTCAACTGCTGCCCTGAGGAGCCTCTGTCTGCAGTCCCAGTCCCTGTGAGTGTCACACAGCTCTGCAGCAGGGAAGGGCACTGCCAGAGGGGATTTTGTGCCACTGAAGTTGCACCAGGCTCTGAACCCAACAGATTAATCTGGCAGCAGCCTTTTCCTGGCAGCACAGCTGTGTCCACGCCAGGAACTGTGCTGGCTCAGCTCCAGTGGGCAGGTGGGATTTATGTTTTTTTCAGACCCAGGCTGACATCAGTGTATGAGCAAAAGTTTCTAATGTGGGCCTAAAAGAAACATCTGCGACGTCTGTGACCTAAAAGGCTCCGTTACCTCTGCGTGTAGCGACAGGATGTCTCATCCCTCAACTCCAGCTACAAAACCCCTTAATTTGTGTCCTCACAAAGGAGGTGGGGAGACTGGCAGTCCTGATGGATCCCAGGAACACCAGAAATGCACGATGTCCTTTCCTGTGACAGCAGTGCTCGATTGCTGCACTAACAAGGCTGGTGTGTGAGGGACACGGGCTGGTGATGCACACAGAGCAGAACCCACCCCAGCTTTGGAAGGCACAGAAAGAGCACCTGTAGGGACATGGCCATGCCAAGCCTTTTGTTAAAATGGGGTTTAGTTGACTTGTTTAATTACTGTACTCACAGATGTCCTACTTTCTATTCTAGTACAAGGACAGAAAAGTTACACCAAATTAATGTGCATTTAGAAATGAATGAACACATTGAACGGTAATGTCAGATTAGCTGTTTTCTTTCTGATATTGTGTATCTTTTTGCTCTAGGACCTCATTAGCCTTGCTAGACAAAAAACACCCTTCTTGTATGAAGCCCCTCAGAACAATAATGTGAGCTGGAGATCTTATACAGTTTGAGAAACAGCTTTGAGCAGGAAACAAAGTGATGTGAAAGGGCTTTTCTTCATGTGCCGTGTGTTAGAAATGACAGTTTATTTTCCTTATGGCTCCGTGTGGGTTACTTCAGTATTTCCTTTTGGAAAGCCACAGTACATCCAGCATACCTCACTCCAGAGAGCCAGATAAAAACATCAGTCAACGAAAAAGGCAAACAGAATAAGCAATTACTAAGTGCCATCCCTATATACATGCCAGGCTCACGCCACTTTACCCACCTCTGTATGAACTGCTGTCACCAAGGGCATCCTCCACCACCCTTGAATACTCTTTAGCCTTTCACAGGTATTTTTTCTGAATCACTTGAATTTAAAAACAAAGCAGTCTTTACTGAGAGAAATTCTGTACCTCATGTGACAGACACCTTGAACCAGGACCACTCAGACATCCTTAGACTTGTGTCAAATAAAAAAAACCCACCAGTGCCAATGCAATATTAACACGGGTCACGTTATAAATGTGGAGAATGAAAAAGATCTTGAAACATGGAGTGAAACCTTTTGTATTCAGGCAGTATAATAGATGGCTTTGATTACTAAATATGTGCACTAACCTAAGGATTGTTATTTTAAGGGAAATATAATAAAATGCACGGGACATGTAGAGCATAAAGTGACATGCCTGTAAAAAGCCTATCTGTTGCATTTCCTGACTTAAAAAAAACCCCAACACTTGAAAACTTGATTCCTTCCTAAAATCTGCAATATGGTACATTAATAATAACTCAGTGTTATGTAAAGCTAAAATCTGCTGCCAAATGTGAAGGGTGCCAAGTTAAAACTGACTTGCAGATAACCATTATCACAGTGGAGAGTTCTTCCTGGATAAGAACTTAGACACTGAAAATGAGTTTTCACAAATCAAAGCAGTCCTTAACTCGTGTAAAATCTGAACATTTTTTTTCAGTGACAAAAATCCTTTGGCCTTATTAATCCAGTGGATGAAGAGCGTTCAAGAGCATGACCCCCAGGGCAAACATTAAGGCATAAGTTGGGATATCTATTTTGAAGTTTCTGTTCCAAATTCACTGAAGAGGAGATTTTGTCTTTTAGTTCTCCCTCGCTGGGATGCAAGCAAAAGGCGAGGGGAAGGGAGGAATAATGAAAATTACCATCTGCTCCTCTTTATCCAGATATATCACTCTTTCTGTTTACTTTCATAAAAAGCAGCCAGGAATATTTTGCATAAGGCAGTTATGTTAATATGCCATTATTAAAATGTTTGAGTTTGGTTCTGCCTGAGCCAATGTTCAAAACCTCCTCCTGGCTACTTAAACCCAAACATCATTTGTGCACCTGGTTTTTTAAATCAGTACCTTTAGTAATGCATTTTGCAGGTCTCTCTTCCTTTATAAAAACCTGCTTTGCAGAACCTTGCCATATCCAGAGAAACAGGAAGGGATCAACTACAGGCAGGATGTAAAAACCTCACTGCAGAGACAGGAAGCAGAAACAATATTACCAATCAATAACTAAGAGAATTAACACAGAGCTCAGCTTTTACCAGAAAGCACGAGGCTGCAGGTGCTGTAGCCAACATATTCATTGCATGGAAAAGCAGATTTCTATCAGTTGAATGCTTCACTTCCACATGTAATATCAAAAAAATACAGTGAGCATCTGAACTGCCTGGACCAGGTAATGGATCAGACCCTGATCACCTCCCTGTGCTGAGATCAGCCTCCCTTGCTGCACTCAGCATTAATCCCAGCTCGTCCAGACCAGAGGGAGCTGAAACCCACCTTGGATACCACTCCCATTTCAAATATAAACCCAAGAAAATGATATTGATATATTTCAGAGGCTTCTATAACACTCCAAGTCCATTTAACTGATCAAAGAAGGTTAAAGAAATCACAGCAAATAACAAAAAAAGGACCTAGCTGGGAACCTGTTTTTCCAGGGTTGTGGATACCTTATTCATTTCATTATTTTCTTTTCTTTCACAAGTTTCCTGTTTCAGACATTTTAAGAAAAAGCTGTATTTGAGATGTCAAAAAAAACCCCAACTCTTCTCAAGAACCGGCAATAGTCTCTCTAGGGGTTATTTTAGGCAATTCTAATTTTACAGTTTCCTCTTTAGGTTGGATAAGGATCTTGCATAGTGTCAGGGATTTGGTATGTGGACACGATCTTGGCCCCTGGACATGAAGTTGTCATAGCTACTCTGGATGCTTTCTAAACATGGCCAAATCCTCCACAGGATCCTTCCCAGGTTTCAGGATCTGCAGGGGGCTTCTCTTTAAAAAACAAGAGTTTGCAAGACTGCGTAAAACAGTTTTTCAGGTAGAGTTTGTCGTTGTTCTTTTGCAAATACACATTTTTTTTTAAATTATAGAATAGGGAAAGGATGAGAAAGGGAGGCTACAGACCAACTAACAGACAGCTCATCATCTGAAAACAGAAGAAAATGGCCCAATTCTTTCATACAAACTATACAATACATTCTGGTTTGATCACAGCACAGTAAAACTGGAATAAATTCATTAACACCAGGGAAGCTGAGCTTGGATTATACCAGAACAGCTGAGAGCAAAGCCAGGCCTTTGGTTTTTACGTTTTGTTCAGCTGTCCTATAAGTTGAGAAGAATCAAAGATCAGCAGCTCATTGTCTCTGGAAACACACGGAAATGAAGTCATTGTCTTTTGGGCCTAAAGGTAGAAGAATGGTTTAATTTCCTTTAGCTTCAAAGCAATAATCCTGGACTGAGGTATGGTCATTCTTCAGAATATGGGATAATAAACCCCATTTTCCAAACTGTATTTTACTCTGCATATTCAGGTTAGTCTCTATTCTTTGCCATTGTCAATGCAAGAGGCAAGAGAATAAATTGTGGACAGGGATTGTTGATTCCAAAGGTGACTACAGCATATATTTATAGCAGCAAAGTTAACAGGGGAAATTAGTAAATGGAAAGTGGTTTAGAATATGCTCTTCAACAAGAACTATTGCCATAAAATACTGCTATTGAAATAATAAAAAAAAAACTAATAGAAAACCAACCCATCTTAGTAGGTTAGGTCTGCTTTGAGTAGGAGGTTGGACCAGATGACCTTCAAAGTCCCTTCCAGTCTAAATCATTCCATGATTCTAAACAAACCTGATTTTTCTTGTAAACGTATTTGTTCAAGAGACTAAAAGAGATTTAAAAATCAAGATTGATTGGATAGGTGCTTACTATAATAGCAAAAATTACAAATAGTCACTTACAAGTAGCAAAAATATTACTTCCTCGGAAATACAACAAATAATGGCCTCTCATTTGATCACTCACGTGAAGTCTGGTCAGAATAAAATGCAATGTAGAACACTTTTAGCAGCTTCCTGAAGCTTCCCCACTGCTGGAACACAACCTTCTGGTGATGTGTATCCCTGCTTCTCTCTCAACTGCAGTCCTCTTGTTGGATTCCAAAAGACCTAGGAAAGGAAGCAATGTTGTTGAATACAAAATTTTATGAACATCATAATGGAAAATGTTTCAACGTATAACTTACAGGAAATTTAGCCTTAATATGGGATATGCATCACTCACAAACAGGGCACTTAATTTTTATTGCCTTGTTGGTTAAGTTAATTATGTCATAACTGCTAGCAACTTTTCATCAAAGCGGGAGGCTGTTCTACCATAGTTCTTCTTACATTTTAGTCCTCTGGAGTATTTGTAAGCCTTGGCCACTGCACAAGGTGCTATAAAGACACCAGCTATAAAGACAGTTCCTGCCCAGAAAAGCTATCGTAGGACACTGCCACTGGACACAACACACCCAGAAACAGAAAGAAAAGAGAGACTTGTAGTGGCATTTGGCACAAGCTCAGGTAGATTGTCACTTGGACAATACCCCCCTGTTGGGAGATCACTGGTGAGACCTGTATGACTACATGAATGCTGCTCAGTTGTGCTTACCCAGCCAGGCTAACTCCAGGGAAAACAAATAACTAATCCACGGAAACTGTGTTGCCCTCAATATATTCCTGGGTGGGAAGATAGGATGCTGGGCAGGACATCACAGCAACTCAGCACAGAGAGATTCAAATTTGAACCCTGGAGCCCCTGTACATCTGGAGAAGGCAACCTCCCTGACCTTCCCAGAGCATGGTATTTTGGGGGCTTTTTCTGCTGCTGTTCTCTCACTTAATCCTTTTTAAAGTCACTGCCAAGGAGGGAAGAAGATCCAAAGATGAGAACTTAAGAGCTCTCCACGGTCCCACGGGTGGGGACTTGGCTTAGCTGGAGAAGAAGATTGTTTCCTCCTTCAGTGTCCCTCTTCCCCCTTCCTACTTGTGCCTCGCCACATCACCCCTTCAGACTCTTGGAATATTTTGTCTCATATTATATTATATTATAACTGTAACCAAACTCTACACTACACTCCAGAAAGGCTCAGCTAGAAGACCTGATGAGGAAACGCTGCTGAGAAACATCTGGGCTTTGTTTCATGCAACTGAAGAGTTAAAGTTATTGTCCTAAATAGGCTAATGTATAAAAGCTGCAAACACCCAACTGCAGTGTCAGGCTCCCAAACTGTACAAATGTATTTGTCTCTCATATTAGTAAAAGTTATTTGAACAGAAATAGCACATTGTAACAGCCTAACAAGAAGCAGTCTTTCTGATGACGTTTGAAGCTTCTTTGCTGCACTGTATGGAAATATTTAAGACTTAAAAGATTTATATTACAAAATAGCATTTTAAATGGCTCAATCCTGTTCCCAGTAAAGTGAAAGAGGGTTTTACCGTCAGCTTCAATGAAAATGGCATAAGGGCCAAGATGTCTTTTAACACGATTTTTTTCCCCCTGTGTTTTTCCAAGAGTCAAGAAGTTTCTCCAAAGGCCCTCCTACTCCTCCTCCAAAAAAAAAATCAATCAAGTTATCAGGTGTGAGTCAGTGCCATGGCCAGACATGAAGGTACATTGACACCCCCTGTGCAGGTGGCAGGGTGGGCTCTGAACATCAGAGCTGCCCCAGGCACAGCATGCTGGGCACTGAGATAACCAGGCACTGCCAGGGCTGGGCTGGGAAAGCTGCTGCTGCCCTTTAACACAGTCTCAAAATATCCAGCACACTGTCCTGTTTGCTCTGAGACTAGAATTCTCACCTTACACACACACGTGACAGATAAAACTCGACGTGAACTAGTAAGTGATGAAATCACATCCTGTAGAGGGATTTGTGTTTGGGTAAACTCAGCAGCCTTTGATGCGTTTTCCTTTTTTTTGACTGATAGATGCCAAATTATTTACATAAATGAAGAAACAGTCACAAAAAATTTTAACAGTTTTAAAATTTTAAAATTGCCACTAAAACTGAGTCTCAGTATTTGCATATGCAGATAAACACAAGAAATTCTTTTGTTGAAGTTGAGGGTTTATAATCCCCAGTTACAGGCAAAGTCTTCTATAATTTCCTGCAGTATTTGCTCTTTGGGTTACTTATTCTTGAAGTATTCTTTGAGTTGTAGCAAACCTGGAGCTGTGTCAGGTTGGATCTCAGGGAAAGGTTCTTCCCCCAGAGGGTGGTTGGCACTGCCCAGGCTCCCCAGGGCAGTGGGCATGGCCCCAAGGCTGCCAGAGCTCCAGGAGGGTTTGGACAATGTTTCCAGGGACAGGGGGGGATTATTGGGGTGTCTGTGCAGGGCCAGGAGAGGGACTCTGATGATCCTGTCAGTCCAGAAAGTGAGTATGTAACAACCAAATCAGATACAGCCATTGGGGCACAGAAACATGGCAGGCACAAATCTGATGTCCTCCCAACACACTCCTGTCTGTGGGAAAATCCGTGGATTTCCTCAGGTCTCAGTGTAAAAAAGCTCTGACCCTGTAGCACACATTAATCTACGCCCCACATTAGGGTTTGGCCTTGCACCCTTCAGGCCCAGAGCTGAACAGCAGAGGTGGGACAGGGAGATGCTCTGGGCTGGTTCACTCACCGCTTTTCCCCTGGCGCTGTGCTTCGCTGGGGTCCTGCTTGAAGAGCCCTAAGTGACCCTTTAAGCTTAAACACAGCCAGACAAAGTTTTATCCCTGACAATTATGAGGGAAAACACGGTAATGTCACGCAAACGTGATGCAGTGACTTAATTAGAACCAAGTTAAGAGAGACGGAGAGAAGCTGTAAATCTCCTCAGAGTGCTGGGGGGCTGTGGTGGGAGTGTGAAGCCCTGCAAGTGCTGGGAAAGGGTAACACAAGGGCGGGAAAAACCCTCACAAACCCAAACCGAAACAAACCAACACGCATTTTACAGGCCGGGGGAGAAAAGTTAGAATCTAGCTGTATATTTTAAAAGGAAAAGGTTAGAAAAGCCTTCAGACAGAGCGCCCAAAGAGTTAATTTCCAGCAGCACTGGATGCAGCAAAGCCTGGGAAGGCTCCCGGCGCCCTCTGCTGCGAGGCGGCAGCAGGAGTGGAAATTTCCTCTGGAAACCAGCTTTGTTCCAAAGTTCAGGCAAATAAAATGACTCAAACGTGCCGACAGGACGAGGAGTAACTTCCCTCCTCAAGGAGAATTTTCTCGGGGGGGGGGGCAACTTGGTTTAGGGGTGACAGAGAGGGAAGTGGGGAGGTTGCTTCATATTTTTAGTATCATTATTTTGGCTTGATATTTTCCCCCCTTTATTTCCATTCCGGAGTCTCAATTTGAGTTGGCTGCAATATGAAGAAAGGAGCCCTGAAAACCGGGCAGTGAATGAAAACCTCACGGGATCCTTGGAATAATGGTAGCAGCGTGACAAACATCTTTAAAAAACCCAAAAATAAATTAAAAAACCCGTGCACGCCTGTTTCCCTCCCGTCTGGAGTTACCAAGGGAGGGCTAGCCTAAACGACACGGAGGAGAAACGTCTTCTTCCTACACGACTTTAATACTAGAAGGGAAAAGACGGGAAAAAAATAAAAAGAGGCATTCTTGACTTCAAGCACTTCTCCCTTAAAATTGGAGGATGCTCCCTAACCCCAGTCGACACCCTTATTTCAACTGCCAGGAGAGCGAGGGGTGCTCTCTGCTCGAAGGCTGCGAATTCACTTTTTTCTAACGTCCTCATTAACAGCAATAATAGCTACTTTTGAGGAACAAACGCACAAAGCCCACCTGTAAACGCAAAGGAGCCGACAGAGCAAAACGGGAGAGCAAACCTCGGGGTCACTCCTTCGGGTACCTGCTGAGCAAACATACTCTGGTTTTAACCTCTAAAAAAAAAAGGCGGCGGGGGGGGGGGGGTAAGAAAGGACGTGCTGACTGGGGACACATAAACACACAGAGCTTTCCAGCTCATCTCTACCAGCTGTTTTTCCTTCATTCCTGATATCTTCCAGCAAATGCATCTCCCAACCCCTCCCAGGAGACCTGACTTTTTGGCAGGTACCCCTTCTTGGCCGCGGGGGCCCCGGCTGCGATGGTCCCGGCCGGGACCTGGGTTGATGTTATGCTGGTAAATATGATGTTACCGGGTGTTCAGCCGGCCTTGGGCTGCAGCTCTTCCTCTCGGCACCCTTTCCACGGGGGCAGGAGCCGCTGGGCTTCTCCCTCAGTGGTGGATAAATTTACCCTAGGAACAAAACATAGG
The DNA here is from genome assembly GCF_003945725.1 of Corapipo altera. Lineage (NCBI taxonomy): Eukaryota > Metazoa > Chordata > Aves > Passeriformes > Pipridae > Corapipo > Corapipo altera. The sequence goes on from NW_020884938.1 coordinate 368,056, forward strand.
TGTGTTTTATTACATTTTTTTTTCTTAATGAGGCTTTAAAAAAAATACATTTTTGTTTGGTTTTGAGTGTTTGCGTGCTTTTTTTCTTAAGAAAAAAAAAAAAAAAAAGAGGCTTTTTATTCAAGTGCTTTCACCTCCCTCCCTGCCAACGCTTGAGAAAGTTTGGGGAAATAAGCGGCAAGTCCCTGACGGCTGCTCTCCTTTTTGCGTACCAACCAAAACGCGTTTCCTGAGAAAAAAAGAAAATACCAAACTAAACACGCTTTATTTACTAAAAGCCAGCAGATTTCTGTTGTCAGGAGGCGGGCGAGGCTCCGCACCTACCCCGGTTTGTAGGCGCACACACGTGCGACCCTTGCACCCCAAGCTCCCCATCGAAGTGCTCTCAAAGGGTAAAATGCATTGGTATTTTTTTAATTAAAGGACCCGCTTTGCAGCCAGCTATAAGTCAAAGCAAACTGTGGCCGAATTCTTGTAGGAAGGGTCATGCGCGGGCGGATTTGTCCTATTAATAGGACACAGGAAGAGCCGGGAGAGCAAACGCCTGCCCTGAACACAGCGTGGGATGTTATTTGAGGTAATAGACTGAGGGCAGGCACGAAATCAGTACTTTGTGGATGTTCAAACGCGTCGTTATTTCGTGTTAAATAACATTTTAGAAGACGCACTCCTGGCTTTTCCACTGGAAGGACGCGGGATTATTTGGAAACGGTGGTAAAAATGAGGAGGAAAAAAAATTGCAGCAGACGACAGCTCCCTGTGGAAAGCTAATCAACATTATACATTGTAAACGTTCTACTATCAGGGGCTACTTTGCTGCAATTAGTTTTAAATAATAAACATATACATCCAGGAAATAATTGAGACCACATCGGAGTTTACCTGGAAATGACTGGAGAGTAACAGAGCCTTCCCGAAACTGTCAGGATCTTCCAGGGAAGCCTGTGGATGCCGAAAAAATGAGAGTCGGCGGCAAAAAAATAGGGCAGGACACTCCCCCGACCCCCAATGTCTCCGTGCTTAGGAGGAAACACACGATACGTTTCTAAAAATCCCACTCACCTGATTATTACTTCTGTAGTTAAAATATTGGCTGACGCTGTAGATGTTAAAGATCTCAGTAACACGCGGTTACAGATGTACAGAACATTTAAAACATGACCTCACCAGTTTAAGAAGTGAGCATTTTAGGTGAAAAGGCTGCGATAGCTATTCATTTGCCCTAACTAGAAATTAATTTTTTTTTTAATGAGACCTATTTACGACAGAGACTTCCAAAACAAGATTTCAATATTTTTGCTTGGACTGATCTTCCTATTCACAGGCAGTAAAAAAATGCAGAGTTCAGGAGGTGTGGGGTTTGTGGTTGGTTTATTTTTATCTTATTTTATTTTATGTTACTTTATTCTATGTTATTTATTCTATTTCATTTTATTCTATTTTATTTCGTGCCTTTACTGTTTGGCTTTTTTTTTTAATTGCCTGCTTTATACCCATGTTTACCACACGAATCCATTAATAAGGATTTCCAGAAAAAAACACAAAAAAAACCAAAAAAAAACACCCCAAACCCCTATGGAGGCAACGAGGAGGGCCCGACTGTACTTTAATGAACTGGAAGACAAAACTTCTATTGACGTGTGTGGGAAGCGAGTGAGGCCCTCCGCGGATCCCTGCGGGGTGTCCCCTGTCAGGATCCAGGTGTATTTTCCTTCCTCAGCCTCGCGGGACGAGCGGACGATGCCGCAGCTCCCCTGCGGCCGCGCCGTCCCGGGGCAGGGCTGCTCCGGCCCCAGCGGCACCCAGCCGCTCCCAACCCTCTCCGGGCTCACGCTGAATTACTAACTATCCCGCAGTATTCTGCTTTCTTTCACCTTTCAAATAAATTATTTTATTGACGCCCAACTACTTGTTTTAACGACCTGTGTTATTTAATCACCAGTGCTCCGTCAAAGTTTTTACTTATTTGAAAGTTCTTTGCGATTTCCAGTCGCTCTCCACAGAATACACGCTATTAGAAGAAAGTGAGAGGGCTCCCAAAGAGAAAAATGCAGAATCAGTCCCGCTTATTGCAAGACGAGCATCCCACTAAGACTCGTAGTTTCATTTTTATACAAAGACAAGTATTTTCCCAACCTGCTAAGCACTCACTATTCCCGTGCATCTCCCTGGAAGGGGCTGGGTGCTGAAGCCTTAGGAGAAAACAGGCCACCTTTCAAGAAAGGCCTAACTACGGATTTACATAGCCTCTCTTTAAGCACCCACATTAACAAGCAATAAGTTCTACGACTTCGTTTCAACCCCAAATTCACTGCACCACGCTCCAAGGATGACATAAACAGATGTGAGCGCTGCAGAAACAGTGTGCGAAAGTTACAGCCAAAACGGGAAAGGAAAAGAAAAAAAAAAAAAGGCTCTTGTAACCGCAGAACGCTTCCAGAGGATGCGCGCACAGCGACAGCCGCGCTCCGGGCAGGACCCTCCGGGAGCACCCGGCCCATGGGATGCTCGGCACCCGGTGCCCCAAACCACGGCGGGGAGCCCAGCCGGCCCCGGCACCCGCCGGGCGGGTTTATCCAGCCCATCGCATGTTCGCTCCGAGGCGGGGCAATAAAAAAGCCCCCCGCGGCCAGGACTCGGCCGTGCCGCGTGTGAGCCGCACGGAGCGCACGGCACAAACAGCGAGCCGGGCAGCGGGGCCGCACCTTCAATCAGCCACGGCAAGCGCTCAGGAGTCCCCTGACCCCGGGACGTTGTGGAGAGCTCAGTGAAGCAAAGAACGAAAATGAAAATGCAGCAACAACAGCAAATATCGCAGCCCGGGACGGGCGGACGGCACGGCACTGCCGGATCCCGGCGGCGCGGCTGCTGCGCGGATTTCCCACCATGGAGGGAACGGAAGGAACCTCTTTTTGTGGGTTATTTTTCCCCTCCCTGCAATGTCTCTTCTCTTTTCTGCACGAAGCAGCAACCCCGTCCCTCTGCACTAGGCCACGCAGGACCTCCCAAAGCAGTTTAATAAAGGGTAAACCCGGAACTGAGATATTCTGATTGACATTGATTTTATATATTAAAAATATATATATTAAAAAATATATATTAAAATATATATTAAAAATATATGTGTATATATATATATTTATATCTATTAAAAACCCCCAAACAACTCTGCATCTTTCAATATATAGGGAACAAATAGGTCCCGAGGGAATGCAAAGTCAGCAACAGGAGCAGCTTTTCTCGCCGGGCTCTGTCTTTTTGTCTGGTTTAGACAGTGCTCGGTAAAACGGAACAACTAGAACGATCCCCGGGTGATACTGAGCACGGTGACAAACCGCAGTGATAAAAATACGACTGTGCCACTCCTACCTCGGGACTGTTTTACGGTGGTGCATCCCCGGTTATCCCTCTGCCCCGGCCGCGGGGCTGACTGCTGGAATTAAATCTTAAATCCACCGTCGCACCCGAGTAAAGTTCTCAGTCCCGGGACTGACCTTGCTCTTCACGAACACTAAAAAAACCCGCAGAGTTCAGGAGGAGTAGCAACAGGCTCTCGTGTAAAAATCGTGACACGAGGGCAATGCACGCTTTTCTGATTATTATTTTTAAATTAGTGATATTTTTAAATAAAAAGACTCTAGGAGAAACAGTCATAAGCTCTCATTTCCAAACCGTGACACGGGGCAACGCATGTATTTTTAAACAACCGGTGGTGCCGTTTTTAAGGGATCGGTATGATTTCAGCAACCTTGTCTTTGAAACACCCGCCGGGGGCCGGTGCTCGGTTCCTCGGAGGGGAGAGGGCAGAGCGGGCGCCGTGGGTCCTGGCGTTTGGGGGCGTTTTTCCTGGGATCGGGGCAGTGCCCGAGGAGAGGGGCCGGCACAGGTCCCTGCCCAGGTGCCCGCACAGGTCCCTGCCCAGGTCCCTGCCCAGGTCCCTGCCCAGGTCCCTGCCCAGGTGCCCGCACAGGTGCCCGCACAGGTCCTCGCACAGGTCCCTGCCCAGGTGCCCGCACAGGTCCCTGCCCAGGTCCTCGCACAGGTCCCTGCCCAGGTCCCTGCCCAGGTGCCCGCACAGGTCCCTGCCCAGGTGCCCGCCCCGCTCGCAGCCATCTCACACAGCGCCGCCGCTGTGCGGGGACGGGACGGGCCGGCCGGGCTCGGTCACAGCCACGAGCGGGACAAGCGTTAACCCGGGCGCTGCCAGAGGGGCAGGCACAGCGCTGCTTCCGGAGAGCCCAAAAGTTAACAAAATATATCGCAATAAATAGCAAGGGAGGAGAGCCGCGACTCCTTCCAGCCTGCGTTTGCAGGCGGCGCCCTCCGAGCGAACGCGCCGGTCCCCGCCGGCGGAGCGGGGCCCAGGGTGAGGACAGGTCTGTGCGCCGGCGGGTCCTGCCCCTCACGGCGCCTCAACAGCCCCGGCCCCGCGGCCCCTCGGCCGGCACAGCCCGCTCGGCCCGCGGGGGCAGCGCGCAGAAAATGGAGGCGGGCGGGAGCGCAGCGCCGAGCGAGCGGCTCCGCGGCCGAGCGGGGGGCGGGCCGGGCTCCGGGCCAAGGCGGGAGCGATCGAGCTCCCCCCGCCCCTCTGCGCTGACCCGGGACGCGGCAGCCACACGGCACCCGGGGCTCTGGGGCACGGCGCGGCCCCCGGCCCTTCCAGAAGGTTCCCCCTCGGCCACCCCCGCGCGGCGGGCGCGCGGCGCCCCCTGCCGGCCCGCGGCCCTCACGGCGCCCTGGTGGTGAAAAAGATTAAATTGTGGGCGGAAAGTGACCTGTGGAACCGCACGGTGTCCACCCCTCCCCGCACACCTGCGCGGCATTCGCGTCAGCATTTTGGGGATTCTTGTTGTTGTGTTGTTGTTTCGTTACGGCCCCAGCGGTTTAAGGCACGAAGTGCTACGTTGCCAAGTGAAATTGAATGTTGAGTTAAACTCACATGACCGGCACCCAACACAGATTTTTTTTTTCCCCCATTCTTTTTCTTTCAAAAGCACGTGCCTGTTTTATCACCGGTTTGTGGTGGTTTGCGGTTCCATTAAACGGCCCCCAACATCAGATTGCCAATACTGAAAATGCAAATCCAGCTCGTCTAATCCAGAGTTTAAAATATTCTTGCGATGTCACAAAGTGATGGCTTATAAAATATTTTCATTTAATTAGGAAGCACTAAGAGGATTTCTGCGAGGAAAAAAAAAATAAAGACGAGAAAGCTCAGTTTGAATTATTTATGTGCTGTGAAATATCATGATTGCTGCTGAAGCTTTTCAAGTACAAAAATGCAGGATTTGCTTGCTTTTCATTTTTAGAACCAAATTCTTTAATTATTCAGGCATGCAAATTCCTGTGAATGGGGATTAATTATGCAGGTAATCAAGGTTTTATTCTAAGCTTACTTTTAAAAAGCAAAGATGGGCTGATACTACGTACTGTATTGCTGACACTGTATTTGTGCACTGAAATATTCCTTTAAGGTATGAGAGTAGCTTGGGATTTCATGGAAGCAAAAGGGGTATGGATTAATTCATACCTTGTGTAAGGCGAGGAACACAATCCATGGCAGAAAGCTCCCTGTCCTGCGAGAGAGCAAGGTGTCCTTCCTCAGGACTGAGTACTCATCATCCCTTTCCTTCTCACAGAATCACAGAATGTCTGGAGTGCAAAGGGACCACAAGGATCGTCCAGTCCAACTCCTGGCCCTGCACAGACACCCCAGCAATCCCCCCTGTCCCTGGGGGCATTGTCCAAACCCTCCTGGAGCTCTGGCAGCCTTGGTGCTGTGCCCACTGCCCTGGGGAGCCTGGTCAGTGCCCAACCACCCTCTGGGGGAAGAACCTTGTCCCAATATCCAGCCTAACCCCCCCGACAGAGCTCCAGCTGTTCTGTCACTGGCCACACAGAGCTGAGATCGGTGCTGCCCCTTCACTGCCCCTCGTAAGGATGCTGAAGATCACAATGAGGTCTCCCTAAACCTTATCCATTGTCCAAGGAGAAGAAAATTAGGTTTAGAGATCTGTGGAATGGGCAGCCCGAGTCCTTTGCGGGCCTCGTGACTCTTTCTTCTTCCTCTTTCCCCAGAATTCTCATTCCACTGTAATTGTTTGAGGCACCCTCTGGACAGCAAGGGGAAGTCCACGCCATTAATAAGGCTATTTTATTTCAGACTGACAAAAATGTGGTACAGCATCTGTCTCATGCACACAAAGCAACTAACAAAACCTTTTAGCTTCATGCTACCAAAGCAGTTTCCTCAAGCATCCTTCCACAGCCACTCCCTAAAGCAGGAAAACTAAACCCCAAACACTAATCCGCACCAACTACTCTGCTGGCAGACAGCCAAAAGGAGAAACAGACCTCTAACTTCCATTTTTTTCATTTTACTTTTTCAACTCACTGACCAGCGGTGGTTAAGCAGCACTTGCAGTGTGGTGGCTCTGACAATGTCAGGAGAAAAGGACAGAGTGGGGGGTGCTGGTAGAGCAGGGAAAAGGTCTGCACGCTTCCTAACCAGTCCCATTCAGTTAGATGAATATCATAATGAAATGAATCATATCGAAAATGCTATAGAAAGCATTTATAGCAAATACAAATTTACCACTTACAAATAGTAAATAGCCTTCTCAAAGAACAGAAATAGTAATGCAAAGCCCTCTGTAGGTACTGTAGCGTTGGTGCAGCTTCTGGAGACGCTCCCTGGCTGGGGAATGGAGGGGGCAGGGGGATCGAACACCTCCTCCTCGCCCTTTGGTCACCTGCAGTTTCTCAAAGCATTGCTTCTTCTGCTCCAGGGGTGGAAACCACTTCCAGCTTTGGGTGGATGGGAGAAGAAAGGCCAAGGAGCTGATCCTCAATTGTATGGAGTGAACAGCAACAGATGGAGAAGTAGGAGACAAATGAATTTTCCCTTTCCTTTCTGGATCTCTCTCTGGATTTAATTATCCAAGGATTTTATAGCTGTCAACTGATGGATGTGCAGTCTACCAGTGCCTGCTGGCTAATCCACTTTGAGGCTGTATTAGATTGGTTGAAAAATGATTGGATTAGAGTAATATTCTGCTGAAACATAAAACAATAGTGGGAGAATGAGGAAGTCTTTGGGAAAAGTATTATTGGTGTCAACAGAGGAAACCAAGTTTGTTTCTAAGAGGCAAATCCGAGTTTCAGTTACATTAGTGCATCACCACAGAAGGAGTTGGGCTTGTTCTTATGAGATCAAAAATTACATAAAAGAAAAAGGATTGAAGACACAAAAAATTAGACAAAAAAATAGGATAGATGGTCTTGTGGTTTGGTAGGAAACCAAAGAGAGGATATTAAATTTGGTTTGTGTGGCCAGTAGCATCTTGTAAACTCTGATGTAGACCATAGAGAGTGGTAAAACAATAACAACTGAAAGAAGAGAAATGGAAAGTTGTAGACCTAACAAAAGAAATGTAAGTGAGCTCCTTGAGGCTTACATAGCTGGAGGTTTGTCTTATACCATGAGAATTCTCACTGTGTGTGAAGTTTTATTTATTGAATCACGCTCAAATTAAGAAAAAAAAAAAAAAAAAAGAAAACAACCCACCACCAAAACCCAGAATGGTGCATAAACCTCAGTGTGTTTTGACACGGTGTATCCATTTTCATGCTCTTGCCTCTGAATAATGGTTTACTGTTAAAGCAGTGATTTGGAGTTGAATCCTGAGTAAAGCAAGAGGTTCTCTGTATATCTTAAGGTCTAAGGAAGCATGTTTATATTTTTTAATATTTCATGCTTAGTGCAAGAAACAAAGTGGGTCTTTTGGCAGGTGTGAAAATTTTTCCTGCACCAACAGTATGCTTTTATCATCTGGAATTGTTTCCTCTTAGATACATCTGCATCCCAGTGGCACAGCCATCGTGGTTGAGTCTGACTCCATCCACTCTTCCATTTTTTCAAAGTAACTGGAAAATAAAAGTATTTTGTCATGCAAGCTGTTTGCGTGAAATAGAAATAGAATGGCAATATAATAGAATATTTTCAGTTGGACTTACAACAGTCATCTGGTTCAACTGCTTACCAGGGCTTACCAAAAGTTAAAGCACATTTGATTTCTGGTGGTTGTATTATTTTACTACATTGCCAGCAGGATGCCTTGACAGACTAACAGTGTCCTACACTTAAAATGACTGAGTGGGAGTTGAAGTGAGTTGGTCTGTCAGCATCTACAAGGAAGACCATTAGAAAAGCCAGTCTGAAGGAGAAGTAACATTCTAATTTCAAAAAGGGAGCTTGGAAATTGTGACAGAAACAGGGTCTTGTTCCAGAAATACTACATTTCCTGATTACACTCTTGAACCCAGCTTTCATTTTTATTTTCAAAATATAGTTTTTTACTTACAATTCTTAGAGATACTGAAGAAATGCAGTATTTCCTGTGTATTTTTAACACAATGATTCATTTTACCACAGAGCTTCTCTTTTGTTTGGTTCCAGAATCTCCACAGAACTGTAGAATGGGTTGGGTTGAAGGGACCTTTGCAGATCACCAACCCGAGCCCCAGAGCAGACTGCAGATGTCATGCCAGAAAGGCTTAAGGAGGAGGCTCCTGCCCTTTTGAGCCTTTACTCAGGAAGCCTGTGCTCTCTTTGGAAAGAATTTTTTAAGGTCTTTTGTGGTGCATGTAAGACATGTTGGGGCTGCATCCCAAAAACCACCAAGAACCTTCGGAGGTGATGACAGAGTAGAGGCAGTGAACACCACTCAAGATTTAAACTCTGGTCTCTACAGACATCTTGAACTGAGTTTAGTCAGACACTGGATTCAAGCAAAGAGTTAAATCTGTAAAGTGTGCACTTTTAAACATCACATAAATTGCTCGTAACTGCACAAAGTACCGCAGGGTGCATGTGAGCACCCCCACATGAAGCTGAACTGCAGCCAGATAAAATATCCTGCAGCTTTTGCTGATAATACTGATGAAAGAGGGGCTTATTGTAATAGAAAGAAAACGTAGGAGAGATTTGTAGATAAGGACCATTCTAAATCAGTGACCTGGGGGAGGACATGATGCAAACAACATTATTTGATGAGTCGTTGAAAACTGTGAAGGGAAGAGTGGCAAACCTCTGTAGATAATTTCCAAAGTCTGGCCATTGGAGATACATACAGCAATGCTGCTGTATCAGAGAGCTGCAGTGTGACAACACAGTGAGGTTAGTCAAACCCTGACACACAGAGGCAAAGATTAAAATATCCACGTAAAAGAGACAAATATTCTGGAAAACAGATGAAGGGTGAATGAAGGGTAAACTTAGTTGGACACAGCCTTATAAAACTTCTCACTGGGCATCACCTTCACCTGAAAATCTCTTTAATGGGACATTTATTTTCGATTTAAGGCACCAGAAATGTATCAAACTCTGAAGCAGTAGCCTAATAAATGGACATTTATCTCAGCACTGACATTACTGTAGCTTTAATTGAACTGCAGACCCTCCGAGGCAAAAGCAGTAGATGGTCCTTTGTGATGGCTCCTGGAAAAGACAGAGAGCTAAACAAACCAATGTCCTCATGTCTAGGTTGGCAACATAAGTATCATCAGTACTGTGCTTTCAAATGTAATGCCTGGACTCTCTCTCCCCACACTCCCATTATTAGATTTACTTTAAAAATCAGGATAATTTTTAAAATAGCAATTCTATATGTGCTTCCTTTTCTTAGAAGGCCATAGTTTCTGTGAGGAGGGAAAAAAAAAACCAAACCACATTTAGGAATTTTTCTTGGCATCTCATGTGTATGGAAAAAATAATCCAGCAGTTCTCATTCGTTATTTAAAAACATCAAGCACTGGAAGGCATCTGATTAGCTTTTGAAATCTGGCAATGATGTACTGTCAAATGTATATAAATATGGATCATCAGAGTCATTTTTAAAAACAACATGCACAAAATTGAGAGGTGATATTTTTGTTCCGAACAGGAGGGTTCACATTCGCACAGATTTATCTCAAAATAGTAAGCAGTATACAATAAAACAAATTAATAATTTCAATATTAATAAAGCCTATACAGTGCTGTATTTTTATGAAGGGGTGGTTGTCAAGTCCTTTAATGAGTTATTCTTGGGTGAAAAATGAAAGTTTAAAAGCTCAATTACAAGATACTGAATACGACCCAAACATAGGTCTGCTCTTATGGAGCTCCCTACTGGTTGCTGAAATCAGCTGAATAGTCTCTTGACATGAGAGGAGAAAAAGATGATATTAAATGGTTTTCTACACTTACTGTTTGCTTTTTAGTATGTCTGAACCAGATAGCAAGACACAGATGTGCACTTTGACTCTAGGCCTGAGATTTCTGGTAAATGTAGTGTAGAAATCAGAAAGAAAAAAGAGCAGAGTTGTTGGTTGGATTTTTGCAGTGAGTGAAATTACAAGATTTTTGTACTTGCGATCAATGAAGTTACAAGATTTTTGCAGGGATGGTGTTCTGGTCCCGGGGCAGTCCCAGAGGCGTGTGTCTCTTCTGATGACAAAAACACATTTAAGGGCTTGTCTGAGAGATTATGATTGATACTTTTAAAAACAATAAGTCGAAGTGCTAAAGAAGATTCACATGATTAAGCTGTATCAGCAGTGATATACTGACAGATGGAAGGACCCTGCAACTCTAGACTCACAATCTCACCACAAATGATAGGGCTGAAGCCAACATCTAAAATCAGGGCACAGCTGCAGTGGTGGAAAATCTATGGCAGGGCCTGGTAGAGTTTTCTGTTTGGCAGTTAAAAGGTAGGAAGGTTTCTCTCATGATTCTGCAAAGAAGCAATCTTCCCTTGGCAGAAGCAGTGACAGAGTGCCACGCTCCCTGCTGCCAGTCTCATCCCCAGCTGTGGCACTGTGGCCACTCTGGCCTTGCCCACGCTGGGAAGCTGCCCTGGTGCCCTGTGCTCTGCGTGTCTCACCGTCTGAACCAAGGCAAATGTGCTGCTCACCTTAGTGACACTGCAAGCTTTGTTTGTCCCTGTGATGCAAACAGTAATTCCTGAGCTGTGTTTGAAATCTACAGCCGTGCAATTTCCCTGGGAAGGAACAAACCTTTCTCCATGGATCATGTTTTCTGTTGTTCTATGGCATCATCTTCCTGTTGTTCAGCTCTGGGTCATCTCCAGTTGATCTCTGTCCTTCTTGAAGTACACTGCCTGGAAGACAAGTTCAGTCTGGACTCCCTCCTGCTGCAGAGAGTAAAAGGGTCACTCACATACAACAAGTACACACAACACACCAGTTTATTCAGAGCTTTTAACTTTTTTTGCAACCATAAGGTATTGCTGAGTCGTGTTCCTTTTTAACTGGTGAACCACAGAATCAGCATCAGAGGGTGGGTTTGGTAGTGTCTCAGAAAGAAGAGACATCTTAGGCCTAGGTAGCATGTGGGTAAATGAGAGAGGGTGATTTAGGGAAAGACTTCACATGTGAATGCCTGATAACATAAATACTGAGTATTAGAGTAAGTGCATATACTTAACATACGCAGTTGTAAAGAACACGTGTAATTTGTGTGTAAGATCCTGATCAGCTGCAAGATACTTATCTTTGTATGCACCTTCTTTTAGTTCTTTTCCTCTCTTTCTTTTTCAACCTCATATGCTCTGGATGTTTCCCCTAAGGAACGTTCTCACACATGTATTTTCTTACTGTTAGATGGGGCCTTCATCTGCAACTGTGTGGAGCAACAGTGCCAGAGAGTGGCTGGCTGGGATAATTGCAGCTAGATTTGTCTTGTAGTTCAGCCTTTGGGACCTGAAACAAGCACACATAGAATCACAGCATATCCTGAACTGGAAGGGACCCACAAGGATCATCCAGGTTCAGCTCCTGGCCCACTAGTTACCTGTGGCTGATCTGGGCAGTACAGAAGGAAGAGAAAGGCACGTAAACTGTCCTGCCACAGAGGAATTTTCTCTCTTGTCTACATTCCCCAGAAATTTCATGGAATTTGCTCTGATTGTATATCCCTGGAAATAACCTCCAGGGAAGATGATGTAAGCTGTGACCAGCAGTTTGAAATTCCTTTCCCTTGGCACTGCTTGCTCATCCTTCCCTCCACAGGGCTGTGAGGGCCGCACGCTGTTCTTATACTGGGGGTTTGCTCCTCCCGCTTGGGCACAGTTCCCTGTCTGGAAACCCCTGCAAGCCCCAGGTCAGACACAGCACTTTGTCCCCCGTGGCAAAGCCTGGAATAAACGAGACCCACGCCTTGGCCAGTGAATCTCCTTGCTGTCATCTTCGGTTTGTGAGAGCCTGACGGGCTGTCAGCTGCCCCGGAGGCACCTCCTGCTGACTCAGCTGGCACTCACAGCTGCCCGCTGACTTCTGGAGGTCACTGGGATTCTCCTCCCTAGGAGCAGGAAAAGCCTCTCCAGTTGGAGTGGGGGTAAATACGTTTGTGATGGATTGTGAAAGCGGAAGCCTGACAGGACTTTGAAATATTTCACCCCAGGAGCCACTTTATCAAAAGGCTGTGGGGAGGTGTGGGGACCAGGCAGCATAGATGGCCTTTCCTTCTGCAGGTTTTGGAAGAGTGAATATAAGCTTTGGTAGCAGGAGGTCAGCGGGTGGGAAAATGGATTACTGAGTTTTCAATCGACTGTATCACCTGCCATGCCAATTATTCTGGATGAGGAATAAATAATAATTGTGCCCTAGAAGAGCATTCAGCAAATGGTTTCAACCTCACATCTACCAATGCTTTTGTATTTATGATTATTACCTTAAGTCCAGGAAGACTGCTAGCATTGCTAAGGTGCTATCTGTTTAAAGTAATTCAACAAGATTTACATATTCAGCTATTTAGTAACTATGTGAATTTCTGAATGCTAATGTGATAATTACCCATTCTGATATTCTACAGGTTTGTGAGTTTTTTCTTAAGTTGCAGAGTTATTAATCTTCATGAAATCTTCTTATCCTCAGCTTAAGCTTTCAGGAGTAGTTTAACAGATATTTGAAGGGAAGAAAAGCTCTCGTGTTCCCTCAGTCCATCATCCTCAAATCAATTAGCTGAAGACGACAGTGGACTAAGGACCAAAAACATGGAAAGATTTTGCCATCTGTCTCCAACACAGTTTAGGCGCAATCTAGTTTAGTTTCTGTTGTTGAAAATACTTGGGTTTGCATGAAAACATGGGGAATACTCACTAGTTTGCAGAAGCGAGCGGGACGCGCCAGGCTGATGGCGAGCACGCAGTCACCGAGGAGACAGAGGCAGTCTGAGCTGCAGTTCCACTGCCGCGGAGTTTGGGAGAAAACAGGCGGACAGCTGCCAGGGGTCTGCAGAGAAGAGCCGTCTCAACGACCAGTCGCGACGCTGAGCTTCTCCTGCTCCCCCTGCCCGGGGATGCCCGGTTCCTGCACACGGCCTCGCTCCACACCCGCGCCCGGGGGCAAGGGGCAGGGAGGCAGCGCCCGGGCAGCCCGGGGGGCTGTGCTGCCATGGCCAGGAGCCCGAGGGGCTGCGCTCCCGCGGGCAGGAGCCGCGACGGGGCCGCTCCGCACGTTCCGGTTCCTGCCGGGGCTCCCGAGCGAGTCCCAGCCCGGCGGCGGCACCGGCACCCCCGCGGCCCCGCTCCCTCGGTCCCCGCCGGGTCCCCGCCCTGCCCGGCTGTGCCACCGGGGGGCGCTGTGACCCCGCGGGACCCGCCCGGGCCGCCCGCACCCGCTCCCCGCCCGGGGCCGCGTCACCTCCGCGGGGCCAGGGCACATCCTCGGGCACACCCCCGGGGCACATCCTCGGGCACACCCCCGGGGCACGTCCCGGAACACATCCCCTGGGACATCCCTGGGACACATCCCCTGGGACACATCCTCTGGGACATCCCTGGGACACAT
>NW_020884938.1:381919-393535 GCF_003945725.1 Corapipo altera
ACATCCCCTGGGACATCCCCGGGGCACATCCTCGGGCTCGTCCCTGGGACACATCCCCGGGCACGTCCCCGGGGCACATCCCCGCCGCCGCCGCCCGGCCCCGCCACCACTCCCGGTCCCGGCCGGGCCGCAGGGAAGTTCTTTGCGCACCCCGCGCCTCCCCCGCCGCACCCCCGCGGCTCCCGGGGGGGACACACGACACTTGGCCTCCAAAAGGCTTCAAGCACCGGCAAAAAGAGCGGAGGAGACGGCGGGTGGTAGTGGGGCTGCATCTTAAATACCCTCTGGGTGTTGGTCGAAGAGTCTGCGAGGCAGCTGTGGGTAGTTATGAGGCTCTGGGAGACGTGGTTCTGCAAAACCATAGAATCACTGGATATTTGGGCTTAGAAGGGACCCACAAGGATCATCGAAGTCCGATTCCTGGCCCTGCCCAGGACAGCCCCAATAATCATACCACTGGCCTAAGATTCTTGTGATTCCGTGAAACATGGCCTCATCATATAAAAAAAGTCCTTGAAAAGAGGTGGGGATGGAGAACAAGATAAAGTTATGAGTGTGAAGGGAAGATTCGGCGGTTTTTTAAGATAAATTGTCCGTAGTTGAGCACTGAGGACGGTGTAGGCGAACGCCTGGAGGAGGGCTGGCTGCTTGCGAGAGCCGGAGCGTTGATTATTAAAGAATAAAACTGAGGAATGCGGAGGGAAAGGCAGAGCCAAACCAAGGGAGCGGAGCCGGCGGTAGGGTGGGCAGGCTCGGCCGCCTTCGTCCCTGCCGAGGCACTCGGCGTGAGCCCCCTTCCCCAGCACGGCCCTTCTCCGTCCCGCTTCGCTCCCCCTTCCCCTTCCCCTTCCCCTTCCCGGGGGGCTCCGCGCGATGCCTGGAGAGGACCCTGTTTTGGGGAGCTGGGTGGGTGACGGCAAGGTGCGGGCAGCCTTGACTGTGGGAGACACCTAAAAGTGACCTGCGATTTCACACTGCACCTCTCCAACCACGGCAGTCTGGCTGGCCTTTAAAAAAATCCTTTGTTTTTTCCGTCAGGATAGATACTTTACGATGAAGTTTTGCGTTCAGCCTCTTTTGCTTGCTTGTCACTGCCTGCTTTCCTTTCAGCCTTTCCTGGTGTGTGTTCAGCCGATTCTCTCTGAGAGATGCCTAGAGCCATCTGTGCTGACTGTTGCTACACGTATATGAATGTGCGTGTAGGAGAGGGCAGAGGTGCACGGGTTTATCCGTCTCTGTGGAACCAGCTCCCCACAGCCCACAGACTTGTACCGGAGTGCTATTTAAGCATGCGTATGCATGCAGATCTGTGCCTCCGGACAGGCACACATCGTGTAGTAGACTGGAACTGATAATTCCACAGAACGCGAGAATAAACTGAGCGGCTCAGAAATCAGTGAGGAAGAATGAAAGAAAGAAATAAAAGACAGAGAGAAAGAAAAGTAAGGGGGGGGGGGAAGATAGAAAGAAAAGGAAGCTTTGCTTCACTTAGTGTCTGAACACAAAGTGAAGTTTTGTCTCACCGATTAATCTCCCTAGGAGCAGCAAACTGAGTATTCTAAATTCGTGTTAAAAGCCAAGTGTATCTGTTTCTTAAAGGAGGAGGAATGTTTTCTTACTGCGGGGAAAAAAATCAGATTTAGTGACAGGCGTTTGGGTCCCGCAGAGTCGGATGGTCGAAGAGCAATCGTCTGGACACACGCACACCCGTTGCCTTTCAGCATACAGAGCTGTAAGCAAGCGGGGATTAACGCCTGCCTCTGTTTGACTAGAAAAAGGAGAAAAAAAAGTTCAAGTCTCTTCTGCGAAGTCCGTACATTGCAAATCCAGCCGCGCTGCTATACTAGAGGAAATGAAAAAATGCTTCGGTTTGAGAGGACGAGTCCTTTATTTCCCTTATTGGATACGTTTCATGTGTTTTCCCCAACAACTTCTGCTTAAGGACATGCCTTTTGAAACACAAACACACGCACAACTCGCACACGCACACAGACAGATAAGATATGTATTAGATCCTGACACATACGGGGTGGGGGGAAGAGCGGGAGAGAGAGAGAGAGAGAGAGAGAGAAAGAGAGAGAGGAGAGAGAGATCCTCCTACCTGGAGCCATAGATTGCAAGATACGTAGTGTTACCTGGGGAAGTCAGAACAAGTAAAAACAGATTGAACTTCAGGGCTCTATGAGGCAGTTGATCAAGATCAGTGCTTGCTCATTCTCTCCCTCAGACTGTCTGTCTTGGGTTTTTGTTTTACCGTTTTGAGCAGCCCTTTCTATTTTTTCTTCCACTTTAGCTTTAATATCGAAGCCGGTTTCGGTCACCATGGCTCTGGGAAGAGCTGCCTATCTGCGCGGAGTTGATTTTTTACAGCTCGGCCGGCTTTGCTCCTGGGTAGCTTCGGCAATGTTCTTGACTGGGATTTAATCGACAAGATCAGTTCGGCTTTTTGTGCAATTTTTATGGCTCAGTCCATTTTCTAGATCATGCACAGAAACTTTCGGAAGTGGATTTTCTACGTGTTTCTATGCTTTGGAGTCATCTATGTCAAATTAGGGTAAGTCCTCGTGCACGATAAATCTCCTCGGCTTTTTGGGTCACGTTAGTGCTGAGCCGTGAGCGAAATATCGCAAAGGGAAAAAAAAAAAAAAAAAAAAAAAAGGAAAAGAAAAGAAAAGAGGTGACTGTTTCTCTCTCCGCCCCCGGGTGTCCAGGCAGCCCCCCGAGCACGGCCGTGGGTGTCCCCGGTGCGGGCAGCGCGGCGGGCGATGCCCGGCGGCAAAGGAGCGCTCCGGCCGCGCCGAGCCTGCGGGGAGCCGCTCGCGGGGGATGACGGATCCTTTTATTTTCTACTGCTTAAGCGAACTTAAATATTATCTCTGGCGTACAGTACCCTCAGAGGAGGGGAAAAAAAAAAAAAAAAAAGAAAAAAAAGGCAGCCCGACAGAGTTAACTCAGGCGCTGCTGCTGGGACAATAGAGCAGAGCTGAGGTATTACAGAGGCGAAAGGGGCGGGAGGAGGGGAATCCCTGCTCTGAACCTGCGCTCAGGGATTTGGTTTGTGCAGGCCTAGACACAATTTGCGTTTCTATCCATCACACGGACGTGTTGAAATTAGCTTGACAACTGGTCTGGCTACCTCCGCGCCGGAGCGCCCGGGAAGCCAGGCGGGCTCGGCCAGAGGGCTCGGTCCGGGGCCCCGGGGGCGGCGGGGGCTCCCGGGGAGCCCGCTGTTTGCTCCTCGGTGTTTGATCGCCGGGATCGAGAGCACGCGGTTATTTCAGTTGCCAAGTTTCGCCCTCTCTCCCTCTGCCTCTCCCCCCGGTGCCTGTATGCCCTTATTAATATTGCTCGTCGCAGTAGGCTGACTTGAGTTGAATTTCCACATTCCTGAGCCCCAGCCGAGTCCTTACCTGTCGAACTACAAACTCTTTAAAGATCCTGTCTTTGCATAGCTGAGGGATTTTTTTTTTTTTTTTTAATGATCAAGAATGCATAAGGTGAGTTGCAATCCAAAACTGCTCGCTTCCCACCTTGAAATCAATACGGGGAAGAGGAGGGGGGAGCCCAAGGGCAGCCCCCAGAGGCGGGGGAGCGGGGGCAATGCCCCGGAGGGACGGGCAGGCCGGCCGTCAGCGCGGCTCAGCACCGCGTCCCGCGGCGGAGCAGGAGGGCAGCGGGGATCGGGAACGGGGAGCGGCCCGGCCCTGCCCGCCGGGCCCCGCCGGCGCCGCGGGCGCTGCTCTGGGCACGATGGGACAGCCCCGTGCCCGCTGGCAGCAGCCCGGGCAGCGGCAGGAGGGGGCTGGCGGGGGGAGTCTGCGAGCTCCTCTCCGGAGCCGGGGAATAAGGATAAACGTGGGACCGAGGTGGGGCGAAGGAGCGAACCAGGCTCCTCGGGGGCGAGCAGGGGAGCGGCTCGGTGCCCCCGCGGGAGCTCCCCCAGCCTGGCAGGGGCAGGGCTGTCCCGTTTGCGGGGCGCCGGCGAGACCCGCGGCTGTCCCGGGGCGTCCCCAGCAGGTTGCTCGGCGGGCAGCGGCCGGCTCGCATCCACCCCTCGGCGTGTTTGCTCGTTCAGGTGTTTTCGGCAGGGCACTCGGCCCGCCCCCGCAGGTGCCGCCGCGGTGTCCGGCGGAGGATGCGCGGGTGCGGGGCGGGCGCGGGGGACGCTCTCCGCCTCCCCCCGCCCTTCCCGCGGGGACCCGCGTCCGCCTCGGCCGGCGCGCATTCCCGGCCGGGGGTATCTCCAAATCCTGCCTGCTGGAGACAGGAGGCGTTTCCCGTGCTCGAACCTCTGCAGGGCCGAGTACCTGCGCCGCCCTTTGTCGTAGCCGTGGCCGGCGGTGATGGGCTCTGTCATTCTCCGGTCTCGGATTGCCGGGGGTTTAGATGAGAAGTGAATTTGCTGAGGCTGTGTATCCACAAATGAAGCGGCGACGGGGTACCCCATCTACTCCAATAGCTGGAGGACTTCCTACAGCACACTCCTCACAGAGCTGCGGGCGAGCTCAAAGACAGCACTTTGCAAAATAAGGTCAATGATATCGCTATTCACTTTCACTGCGGCGAAAGGGAACAGAGGACTGGGCACATGTTACAGTCTGGAAGGCAGATCTCTTTTCGAAACTGATTGTGGCTATATTAGAAGGGGATTCAGAGCAAAACTCACAGGAATGCTGCTGGACTGAGCCTGGAAGTGAAACCGAGCGGACAGCAGGAACAGTAAAAGCCCTTGCAGAAACCCTATCAGATCCATCACCATGCCTGTAAGGCGATGAGGATACTTCACTTTCTCTGAACAATAGGAGAGAAATTTGCTCTGAGATCCAGGGCTACTTTTAGGCTAGGCATGTGGGCTGCAATTATTTCCTCTTTCATCAGCCACTGGAACTACCATTTTGTTGAAACCGTATCCTTGGAGTGTAATGATGCCTTTTCTGGTGAGCTCTTTGCATTGAAAAGGGGAAGATGAAGGCAGATAAAAAGCATTCTGTCTTCCAGAGCGTTCGATTGGTTTTCAGCGGGAAGGAGAGCGCCGTCGTGTCAGCCACGGCAAGGAGGGAAGGCTTGGCAGGCTTTTCTTTGGTTTTGCTTGCTGCTGAGCACGTGTTCGTGTCTTAATAAAACGTGCTAAAAGCTCCACTTTCGGTGTCAAACACGACACCGAGGAGAGAGAAAAATAACGCAATACATAAGCTATTGGGCGGGGCGGGGTGACGCGGCGGAGTCCCGTAAAGAAGCCGCTGTGTCCAGTTAGGAGTAGAGGGCAAGGTCCCACTCAGGTAGTCATTCCTCTCGGGAAATTCCCCCTGTTCTCGTTTCTGTTTCCTATCCCCTAGTTCGCTGGAGAAACAGGCGTGAGGTGAAGCATTCCTCGATATTTCTGTCGATGACGTTTCTGTCCAGGCACCGAAGCTTAAAGTTTCTGCAGCTCTGCTGACTCCTCGTAACCCCCCGCGAAAACAGGTCACATCAAATATTGACCTCGGTAGGATTGAAACAGAAATGTTTCCTGCCAAGATCGCAGAGCATTCGGCTCCCGTTTATTCAATAAATACGTCAGAAACAAAACCTCACAGCAGTACCACAGATACAGATCACCGCGGATGCTCTGGGATAAGTGATGTGACCTTCGGAAAGATGGAGTCGCGGGCAATACCCGGATCAGGGAGTTGGGGCAAACACCACCTTTTCCCTCTCTATTCTGGAAGGAAAGAAGGGCGACAGCCGGACAGCGCCAAGGGGAGCGGGGAGGAGGTCACGGTGCGGTCAGAGGGACGCGGGCGGCGGGAGCTGACGCTGCCCCAGGCAGCAACGAAAGGTGCCGGCAGCCCTTCTGGGGGCGGCGGGGACGGGGCTGGGGGCTCACAGGGCTGCAGGTAAGGGCACCCAGCCCACC
This sequence comes from Corapipo altera, assembly GCF_003945725.1. NCBI lineage: Eukaryota > Metazoa > Chordata > Aves > Passeriformes > Pipridae > Corapipo > Corapipo altera. The sequence goes on from NW_020884938.1 coordinate 387,816, forward strand.
CTGGGGCGGCCGGAGCGCTCCGTTCCCCCTCGGCACTCCCAGGGACGCTGTGGCAAGAACGGGACCTCTCTCCTCCCTTACAGCGGAGCTCACCTTCGTTCGCAGTAAAAGGCCAACGAAATCCCGCTGCCCTCGCCGTCCCCGGGGCTGTCCGGCCGCGGGAGCACCCCCTGCCCTCGGCAGGAGCGGCCGGGGCGCGGCCTCGACGGCGGCAGCACGTGGAACACCGGGAGCCGCGGCGAGGCCCCGGGAGAGACCCCGCGGGATTGGCCCTTCCTGCTCCCCGGCCCCGCCGCGGGCACCCACCGTGGGGCCACCGCCTTCCCTGCCCTCCCCGCCGGCCCGACACCCGCTCCTCTGGGGGCTCTTCGTTCCCTGCTGTCCCCCGGCACCGGACTTGCAGCTCGGTGGGATGCAAGAATCACCCGGTTCTGCCCAGAAAGGACCCCGGTGTTTCGCCAGCCGGGCGCACCGTTCAAGCCCTTCCCGGCTTCCAACGTGCCCTTCTGCTGGACTCTCCCCAGGCTTGGAGTAAGAAAGGAACCGCGGCTGAAAATAGAGAATTAATAGGGGAAAAATACCCCCCTACCCCCCCAACCAAATAGTTCATTCGTGCCTTCTCTGTTTCATCTGCCCGACTCTGATGCCGGCAACCATTTCAGTGCCGTTCTGCCCCGTTTTGTCCGAAATACACCTGTTTATGGCAGAAGGAACGACAGATACCGAAGTGCCCATATTAGGTGTTATCGACAATACTTCTCTTCCCGTATGACATAATTTAATTGAAGGGAATGTTTTCGTCTTCAATCAACAAAACAAGTGTTATCTCGCTATCCCCGTCTGACATACGTATAGAAACCATTTGGATGGAATTTAGCAGGATATTCTCACCATCGTCATCATTAATTTTTCGACATAATAACCGGCCCGTAGTTTTAGAATAAAAAAATAACTCCTCTAACAGAAACTGCACTATTTGGTTTCTTTATAGGACTTTTCTCCCTCTACAAAACTGAGCTGTGGATAAAATCAGCTTCGATCAGAAAACTGTGGAAATCGGCAACCCGTCTTCGTTTCAGCTGGACTGGGTCAAACTCTGCCAACACCAGTTCGCAGTTTTCCAGCGCCAGCATTTCTACAATTCATTTTCCCCCTTCTTCTGTCCCCACGGCACATCTTTAAAAGCTATCTCACATTTAAAGTGTGTGTTCGAGGCGGAACAAATGCTAGAGATAAAATGTCCGGGGTGGCCGCTCGTTGTGCTCCACGTTGAGCAGAGCTGTCCCAGGCACAGCCCGCGGGTCACAGAGGGGAGCGGGACACACGTCGCTGTGTCTCTCGCTGTGTACGCACCGCACACACACTTACGGAAGTATAAATACGACCACTTTAGAATCTTAAGTGATTATAAACAAGACGATTCTGGGATGTAAATAATCGTTGACAGGCTTAAGCTTCTGTCTCTTGTTAATCGAGATCAGCGTTTCTCGAAAGGACGTTGACTGCCACGGCGTCTGTGCTGAACTTGAAGGTGAAAGTGGTGAGAGCAACCAAACCCCGAGAAGATTTTTATCGCATATCGGGCGGCATACGACGTTTTTGCACCAGTTCTGCAATTCCCATTCCGTCTGAGGGAATATTTCGTTGTGCCGCGGAGGCAGCTGCGCCCATGTGCTGGGACTGGTTAACTGGAGGAGGTGTTCCCAGGGTGTTTGGGAGAGCTCTTAGCCAAGAGATCTCCTTCAGCCAGTAGGCAATTAACCTGAGACGAACATTTGCAGACTCAGAAGACTTCGGAGCCTGGTTCTTGCTCATTTCGGCTGCATTTGTGTTAAAGTCTCTGCAGTGCCCGTTTCTCTTTTCGGGGTTCGTTTCCGAACCCCAGCCCGGCATCCGCAGCTCACCTACTGCGCCATGGCACTAAACCCTTTGGAAAAAAAGACAGACGGCCAAGGAGGCAAAGAGGAAAAGCGGCACGACTGTCTCCTGCACGACTGGGGCTACGCGGGGCGAAGGGCTCCTGCCCTCCGGAGCGGGAAGGGTCGAGCATCCCGGTGCCGAGGGGCAGGAGCCGCCCGGCTCGGGGGGAACGCGCGGGAGAGGCAACTAACCTGCCGGGGAACGTCTCTGCGGACTGGCAACTTCTCGGGAAGGAGCGAGGGAGAGGGGAGAGAGGAGCCGACAGCTCTTCCTGCAGGAGCGGCGAGGTGTGGGGAGCCGGGAGCCGCCGGCAGACGCCCCCCGCTCGCCCCCCTACACCGGCTGTTCCAGACCAGTCCTTCCCCTTCCCTGCTCTCCTGCGAAACCCAACCTCGCCAGGAAGCTGCGAGTGTGCATGGCTATTTCTCACTCACGCAGGCTACGACTACATATATATATATATATATATTTTTGAAAGTTCCGTCTGAAACCGAAGCTGAATTTTCAACACCGGGGGGACAACAAGAGCCAAACCCCCGCAGAGGTTGGACGGACAGCGGAATTCTTCGGAAGAACTGGGGCAACTGCCCACAATAAAGCAGTTAACCGTGAGCCGAGCTGGGAGCTGCCAGTTCGCTCGGGATTTCTCGCAGGGCGAGCCAAGGGTGCCACAGCAGGGGCAGGGAGCCTGCAGCCCCCGAGCGCGGGGGAGAGTTAAAAATGCTCCATGGAGCGGGTGAGGAGCGCCTGTGGGGCGAGGCGTGTGGAGAGAGCTCAGCCAGGGAGCACGGATTCATTGCAGCCCAGGCTGGATCAGTGTCTCTCTATTGTCATCCTCCCCTTAAAAAAAAAAAAAAAAAAAAAAAAAAAAGGAGAGGGAGAGAAAAAAGTAGGCGGATTGCAGTGACTGACTGCCCAATGGCAGCCCTGGGTCTCAGGAGAGTTACAGAGAGAGGGAGAGAGAGAGAGAGAGAGGCACTTTCTGCCATCCAAATCCTTTAAACCATCCTCATTCCAACACGAGAACCCACTGTAACAACTTCCAACCACTGAGACATGACAGGCAGGAGCCCAGAGGCAGCAGCAGCAGCAAGAGCAGCAGCACCAGCACACACTCTGCACAGGGAGCAGCATTAGCACCAGGGGAATACTACACACAACAATACAAACAAACAAACAAACAAACAGACAAAGCCCCCCCAAGCCCAAGGGACTGGATTCCAACTCAGATTCAAGCCACAGCTGACACCAAAAAGGGTGGGAAATTACGACCAGGGGGGGCCAGAAAGGAATAACCAAGGAAGCGAACTCCAAGAGTGTAAACGGGATTCAGCCATGATCCTTTTTTCATCTCGCAGTGTGTTACTCTCAGTGTATTACCCTCAGATTTTCCTCATCCTTACCAGTGGGAGTTACCTGTAAGTGATCCAGATTTTTTTTTTTTTTTCCAAATACTGTTTGCAATGCCCCCGCTAACAGCTACCTATGGGCAGAGCGCAGAGCGAGCAGAGGGAGCCGGCAGCAGCCAGCCCGGGCGGCAGCTCCGCGCGGTGCGTGCCGGTGAGGATGGTGGTGGTGGCGGTGGCGGCGGAGGAGGAGGAGGAGGAGGAGGAGGAGGTGCTGCGCCGGTGGCGGTGCCGGCGCTGCCGGTCGGAGCCCGCCGGGGAAGGGACGCACGGCCAGGTAACCGCGGGGCTGCCCCGCCGGCCGGGCCGGGGCCCGGCGTGCCCGCAGCGGGGGCGGCGCACCTGGGAGGGCGGCGGGGCACGGAGCGGCCGGCGGCTCCCCTGGGGACTCCGACCCCGACTCCTCCTCCTGCCAGACCGGAGACGGGCATCGCTTCGCGCCCGTCGGGCAGCCCCTGTGAGCGCCGGGAGCCCGCGGAGCCGCAGCCGGCGGCGAGCGCCAGGGCCGGGCCGGGCCGGCCGCGGGGAGCCCTGTCGGCCGCTGCCTTCGCTCCGGAGGGATCCCCAGTCCCGCAGTCAGGGCTGGCTCCAGGACCTTTTCCTTGTGAGGAAGGGGGTGGAGGTAGGGGTGGGGGAAATGAGAGTCGGTGGGTGGGACTGCGAGGAATTTCGGTCTCTTTTTTTAATATCTATATCTGTGTGTAACGTTGCGGTGGATAAGGAGCGGCCGGGCCGGGCCGTGCGGGCTGCGGACAGACCATCGCCGTGGTGCTGCGGCGGGTCCCGGCAGGTCCCTGTGCCCGCGCTGGGCGGGGGCGCGGGTCCCCCCCGGCCCCAGAGGAGCCGGGCCCGTCCGGGGCTGCAGCCGGAGCCCGAGGGGCTGCGGGGACCTGCCCCGGGCTCTGCTCCCCCGCACTCCGGTCGGGGCAGCCGTGGGGAGACGAGGGCGCTGGGGGCGGCAGGTACCCGGCTGCTGGAGCCGGTTTAAGGCCGGGGAGCCTTTTCCCTCCCTTGAGCATCCCCCCAGCGCCGGGGCACGGCAAGACCCTCCGTGCCGGGACGCGGGTCCCGGGCCCGGGGCAGCTCCGGGAAGCGCAGCGGGCGGTTCGGGGCCGGGCCGGGCTGCCGGGGCCGCGGCGAGGGGCTCCCCTCGGGCGGGGATGGGGAACCCGCCTCGGCACCCCCGGGCCCGCATCCACCTCGGCTGCCGGGGCCGGGCGGGTTTCCCTGCTCTCCCACCCCCGCGCGACCTCAGATTCTTTCGTATCCCGACGGGTGCAAATTTGAGCTCTTATACCTGAACTGCACGTGGATTTTTTTAATATATATATATAAATATTTTTTCCTCTGTATGCATGCATGGGAGAACATGCATTTAAGCAAGCACGTGTGCGTGTGTTCCTCTGTGTGTGTGTGTGTGTATTTTCTGTGGGCTGTGGAAAAAACACAACACACCGCTACAGGAGAAAAATAGGAATAAACACACGCATAAAAAGAAACTAAAAGCCTATTTCTGCATTCTTAATTCTTAATGAAATGCACATGTCTTGGCTACCGATTTTTTAAAGGCGCGTAGATTTATGGAAGCACGCTAGGTTTAATTCAGCCAGAGGCTGTTTCTGTTCTCGGGAGGGATATATCTACTGGGTAGGTGACCGATAGCTTGTAAAAACCTTGCCATGCTATCTTTGGTTCTGCTTTTTTTTTTTTTTTTTTTAGACAGAAGGAAGAAGTCATAATAAATAAATAAATACACCCTTTTAATATAAGCGTAGCCATATTTTTCTCAAACCCGTAGGAAATTACTATCCTACAAAGTTTTCCTTCTATAAATAGTTCGAATCTTAAAACAAAAGTTTTCAACCGCACGCCAGATGCTGGGATGCTAGCGGTTTCCCTTGCTGTGTGACATAATTACAAGGTCCGATAGCAAAAGCTATAGAAGTATAATAATAATACTAAGGCGACTGTTGAGGGGAAATACAAGGGAAGCAATGCCTACTTTATTTTGAGCCAACTGCCTGGGGATCTTTTGAGCGCTGCCCCGCGACAATGAGAAGTTGTGGCGGATAAATAATGCTCTCTCGCCTTCCCCTGGGCCGTCCCCAGTTCATCCCCTCCGCGGCGGGTCACTCGGAGCTGGACCCGCGGAGCCGGAGCCGAGGTGGCTATTGCAGCCCAGCAGAGCAGAAGGGAAAGGGATCAGGAGGTGAAACCCAACAAAGCAGAGCCCCAGGGCGACGCGCACCTCCCTCCATCCATCACTCCGGAGGGACGGAGCCGGTGCCTCTCCGGGGAGAAAGCAGCGCTGCCGGGGGCGCCGGGGCCGGGCTGCCCGGGCCCCCCAGCCCCGCTCCCCCGCCGTGTCATCCCCGGCCCCGCTCCCCCGCCGTG
>NW_020884938.1:393545-539897 GCF_003945725.1 Corapipo altera
CCCGTTCCCCCGCCGTGTCATCCCCGGCCCCGTTCCCCCGCCGTGTCATCCCCGGCCCCGTTCCCCCGCCGTGTCATCCCCGGGCCCGTTCCCCCGCCGTGTCATCCCCGGCCCCGCTCGTTGTGTCCCCCACGGCCCCCGGAGCGGGGCAGCGGCGGCAGAGCCGCGCGGGCTGCGATGTTGCACCTCGCTCCCCTTGGGAAGCGAAAGGGCAGAGGAGTTATTTCAGTGCTCAGTGGAGAGCATTTGTGGTGTTTATCTGGTGGGTAAATATACTTCTCTGGCTTACTAATGGTAGCTTTTGAAGATTAAAGCGTAGTAGAGCCTGTTCGAGCATTATCTGCCGGTGTCTGTTCCTGCTACCCTCGCCCTCCGGAGGGGAGGATGCCTCCCAAGCTGCTGTTTAGTGAGCTCTCAGGGACTGTCAATGGTTATGTTAATTTTCCCCCGAGATCTCTATCATCGTTTGGCTATGGGAGTGACTCCTCGGCTTCTGCATCGCCGCTCCTTCGGGGATAAAGACGTAACTACTCTGAGATGCAGCGGGCGAGCAAATGGAGTGCGGGGTGTCCGTGCTCAGTCGCGCCCGGTTATTCTACCACAAAAACCTGTAGAGCAAAAATCCCATCGTGATGAAATGGGATTATAAGAATGGAAAAAGCAATGCTGAAATGAAGAAGGCATCGGGGCCTCAGTGCTTTGTGTGCAATAGCTGTGAAGAAAGTTAAGTTACGGTAGACTACATCCAAAATTATTTTAAAGAACCATCTCCTTTATAAAATCGGTTTCTATATTGTAAATGTACTATCTGATAAAGTCATCTTCTTCGGGGTGCTTGCCTGCTAACCTCTGGCCCGCTGGGGCACTGTAAACATTTTTACAACCAGAAGCAATTAGTGCCTGACTTTGGGAAAAAGGAAACTCACTGTGGCTCGAACAGCTGGTAGTGGGATGATTGATGCCTTTTAATGCACTGGACATATTTTGGTAATCCAATTAAATATTTAAAGTACAGATCTACCATTTAATAATATCAATGCAGTTAGTATAAATGCCTAAACCCGAGGATTATAAGTAATAGTGACACCATTTCTTGCAATGCACGTTGAAGTGTGCATGTGTCTGCACACACACACATATTTGGCTGCTTCTAAATGCAATGGTGCTTGTCCATTTTCCATTTGTGTACCCCTCTCGCTGTTCATGTTCTTTGGGGCTGGATGCATTCACCAGCAACATGACAATCGGTTCTTAAGAGGCTTATTTGGGGGATTATCTGCTGGTACATAGACAGCTAATTCAGTTATTTGCTATAAAGTGATTGGGAATAACTCCTAAGAGAGCGTGTGTATGTAGGAATAGCAGCACAAATCTTCAAAGCGGATTCCTCTTCTAACACTATAATACAACAAATAATTTATATTGGTGAGTAGATATTACTGCCTGGTTAGGAAATGTAGGGGGATAAAAATCCTCTGCACATCTTGCATCTGTTCTGCTGGTGCTCCCATACCCTTTACAACATGGCTTCTCCACGCTTGTGGGAGGTGGGTTAGAAGGAATGTATATTTTTCCTATGCCTGCAGGAAACTGCTCATGCCTAAAGATTGCCCTAAAGATTCCCTGAAGGACTGCTGGACAGAGTCCCTGGAGTTTGTCTCTCAATGTGTGCAGGGAGGGAGGGAGCAGCGCAGGCAGAGGGCAGCCCGTGTGCCCTGGGGGGCACAGCCTGGAGGGGACAGGGGGCACAGCCTCACCAGTGATGCCAGCAATGCCTCCCTGCCAGCTGGGACAGTCGGGATGCCCCCTCTTCCCATCCTGGTCAGATCAGGGCAGGATCAACCTCTGTGATTAAGGCTGTTATGGGAACAGGATTGTCTCTGGCTCAGTTACTGGGCTGTGGTGTAAATCCATCATTTCCCTGCTTTTGCACCTTGTTCATGTTATAACTGAGACTTCAGGGCAAGCTTGCTCCCTTAGCCTCTATTTGTGCAGTGTCTTATGCCTGAAGAGAGCTGAGATCCTCAGATTGTCCTTTTACATGGTACTGTAATAATAGTCCTCTATAAGGGGATTTGGAATTCCACTTCACCATCCCCCAGAGATGTGTTGGCTTATAGACAGAACAGGTGAATCTCCAGAGGGTATCAACTATCTTCTGGATCACCTAAAGCTAGCTTTAGCATTAGCTAAAATGAGAAATGAGCAGAAATGAGAAAGGTAAAGGGGATTTTGACTCTGGGCTGCCATAAGCACTGTGAGCTTGGCATGCCTGTCTGGTACAGGCTATTTCCCTGTACTGAAGGAGCTAAGAAAGATGGGAGAGTGTGACATGATTTCTTGGTAGCTCTAGAAGAGAAAGTCCATCATTTCACTGAGAGACCCAGAATAAAATTCTGTGTCTAAAACCACAGAGCTCTGGTAAATCTGTGGCTGGCTACTCTCCTCCATGCCAAGGTCTCCACCAAGCACTCGAGTTCTGAACATCCTTGAATCCAAATGCATTTGGATGAAGGCAATTCTCTCAATCCTTTGTGGCAATTAGTTCTGGGAGTTAGATGTTTAGCACACCTTGAAATTGAAAAAAACAATGACTTAAGTAATGATAAGGAAAGGTGGCAGCATCCAGAATTTGTAGGATGACAGCGTGGAATTATTACATATGTTGCATTACCAACATAATAGTGGGTATAAAGCAACATGAAATATTTAGATGAGCAGGTAAGATTAAATGCAGTTATGTTTGCATATTAAACGCCCAACAAGGCTAATCCCTCAGAAGACAACATTTCAAAGGAGGTGTTAAAATGCTAAACAAAGTGATTGCAATTGCATAGTTATACTGACAGGCACCCCTCATGCAGTGGTGCAGTGCCCTGTGTGTACCTGGCACTGTGTCCTGCTGCAGGTAGAACGTGTGTCCTCAGTGCAGGGACTGTGTAATTTGGGCTGAAATGCTGTCAGAGAGCCTCTTTAACCCTCTAGTCCTCCCAAGTAACCACAAGCAACAGAAAGCTGGGACCAGCTATAGATCAAAGGAGCTCTGGAGAGGTGCTGACACCATGTGTTACAGAACTGGTTGTTGTTGCAAGCCCAGTTTCTTCAGCCCAGAACCTCTGTACATTGTTTTACCCTCAGTGGACTCTTACCAGTGCCTTTCATGCCTGCTGGCAAAGCATCTCCAGCTGCTAACTACCTGCCAGATGGCCCTTTGCAACTCCAGGTTCACCTGTCTGCTTGGTTCTCCTCGTTGTATTTGCTCTTTCCTCCTTGATGCTGCACTGCCCTCCTGTAGAGCATCACCCCAACCTGCCCCAGGCACAGAACTGACAGTGTAACACAAGTGCTCGATGTAAGAGTTGTATGAGAACCAGCCAGGCCTCTCTCCATGAGAACCTCCATGACTCCTGTGTTCTGGGATGGTGCCATGCACATATGAATACCCTGTCCATGAGCTGAACAAACTCATTGCTGAAAGCTCCAGGCTTACAAGTCCAGAATGATGTGGGAGGCTGAGGAAGTCCAGGAGCATAGGCATAGGCATGCTCTGGAAGAGACTCCAGGGAAGGCAGGTTCCTGGGCAATGTCTTTCAGTCTTTTAAGGGTTATTAGCACCCTTTCTTTCTCTTTTACTCTCTCTTCAATCCTTCTCCAGAGGTAAAAGGATATCTTTTCTCTCCATTGTGAGAGCTACACAGGACGTGCTCTCCACTTCTTGCCAGGACAACTCCTATGTATTTGCTTTTGCTACAACACATGCCCGAGGAACATTGCAAATACTTCAGCTAGAGAAAATGTGAAGAAATTATAGATACAGAGATTAAATATCTTCTCAGTAGGTTTTTCTGTCCATATGCAACACATTTCTATAATTTTTTCCTCCTGTTACTGCCTAAATGATGTTAGGAAAAATCATTAGATAACATGCTAATATGCATGATAACATGCATGATAATGGAACCTTTTACAAAAAAGTTGTCTCCTTTCTTTCTTTCTAAAAGTCACTTTTCTGGATAGTACAATGGAGCTGAAAGTTAACTGCCTTGTTCAGTTCTAAGGGAGTACAGGCAGCTTTTCTGAAGTTAAGGTAGATGAGGCCAAATAGTTGCTCTCATCATAAAAACATCTTTATACTACTAGGATATGACAGCAGGATGATTATCACCTATTAATTATTTTACAGCAAATCATATCTTTAGAAAATTTCAAGACAGGCTAAATCAGAGAGTTACTGTATTTTTTCTCTGGAAATGATTTTAATAGTGCAAACAGTTTATACCCGTGCTGCAGTCACAGTTCTGAACATTTATTTTCTTTCCAGCCTGTGCTTGTGGATCAGATTTCCCTCAACAAAGGATAAAATTCATATTTATGCAAAAATCCCACTTAATCATCATGGTGACATAGTCTTGTTCCAGCTCTTTGTCCAAGGTCAGATTTCCCCCCAAGTTCCTGAAAAGTGAAAAGCAGGACATCCAGCAGTATAGCAAGTGTGCAAGTGAGGGCAAATCCAGGCTCAGGTGTTTGACACGCGGCAGAAGAATTTTCCTCTGTGTAGTGGCACAAAGTCCGCTGGTCCCTGTGTGTCCCAAATGCTTTATTTGAAGCAGAGACTCCCTGTTGCTCATCAGTGGCAGCACTTTCCCAGCTGGTGGGACTCGGTGGGCTCTCCTGGCAGATGGGTGGTGCGAGGGCAGCGCTGATGAGTTGCATCCTTCCACTGGCACGGACTTGGAGTGCACAACAAAGGCATTCAGAATCATTTCCTCCTGGATGGCCACTGCTCAGATCTGTGCAGCACTTTGGGAAGCTCTTATACCTTGTCTTTTCAGTACTGAGGGCCTGAGGCTTCTCTCCCCTGGGGTCACATCCACAGCTCAGCAAACTGATAAAGCAGGAGCGGCTCTGCCACAGCCAACAGAGTGACTCTGGCGCAAGCAGGAGGAGAATCAAACAGAAAGTCAGCACAAGCCTCGTTCTTCCAGTATCCATTTGAATACAGCCTTGGCACAGGCTGCCATTTTATGCAATTTATAGGGAGTGTGACCATAGTTCTCAAGAACACACAGCAAAAGCAATATTAACAGGAGGCCATGTCAGACACAACCCAAAATCGGTTCTATGGCCATTGAAAGAATCATGGCCTGTGGAACCAGCAAGAGCAGACATAAAGCCAAAACATTATTTATTTTTTTAAGGGGAGAAGCACTTCAAAAGCCCCGCAGCATTTGCTGTTACATGCAAGGCATTGCAGGGCAACCCAGCTTTCAAAGCTGGAACTGAGCATGAGCCAGAAAGATCTGTCTGCCTTCAAGCAGGGCCTGGAAAACACAGGGAGATGTATTTAATTTAAAATTCTCAAGTGCTGCAGTACTGGGACTGGATATCATATCCACCCTCCTAATCTGGCTGAAGTGAGACATAATTATGAAATGTGACTACCATTTAATAATAGTTTCTTTCATGCAAGGATCATAAGTGAATTAATCCTACCAGTATAGAAGTGAATTGGGCAAGGATCGTTTCCCTCAGTGCTGGGTGGAATGCAGCAGCTGCTGTGTGGTGCCCTGTGCCCAGCAGAGCTGTGTGGACATGCAGGACCAGCACCAGTCCCGACATCCCTGGCAGCAAGGCAGGAAAGCATCTCAAAAAGCCCAAGCACATCTCTAGTTGATCTGGACCCTGGCCAGTGCCAGCCCCTCTAAAGATTGCACTATTTCATGGTGGGTTTTGCTCTGTGGTGAACACAGGAAAGGTCTGAGACTGGCCCAGTGCCCAAGATGCTGAACAGCAGCATCATGAGTGCTGCCTGCCTCGGTTTCCCACAGCTTTAATGGGGCAATAACAGCGCTGGCAAGGCTTGAAGGGAGGGGAGGGGCAGGAGAGCAAAAGCTGCCACAGCACTTTGGAAAGAGAAAACGTGGTGTAAGTGCCACATCATCACTTTCAGGGACTCTTTGTGACCACAGGCAGCACAGATGGTGTGATTGTGTCGCACCTGAGACGTGGCTTCGCCATCCCCTGCTTCAGCACCACGTCCGGCGTGGCCTCGGGGACAGCTCGGGGGAAACTGCTGCTGACCCACGTCCCGAGGTCACTTCCGACAGAGCCCTCTCCTGCCGCAGGAGCCTTCCCGTGGGAGCCAGGCTTGGCACCAGAGCCGGCCCGGGGTGCCAGGGGCTGCCGGCAGGCAGGACATGGTTAAGGGAACAGCCACATCTCTCATGACTCCTCTGGCTGCTCGCCAGGGAGCCATGTGACTCTTTGGTTAAAAGAGTCCTCTCAACCATGAGACACTTTTTTTCCCCCCTCTGGTTGTACCTTTTCTTTTCAGAAGTTAAAAGAAAACAAAACGTACCCACAAAACTTTCCACATTAAAGTTACATTGTAGTCGGATGACTCAGGGTGAGAAATTCAAGGGGAATGAAGAGGAAGGGGAACATTCCTGAATCAGACCTGTTGTGCTGAGCCTTAAGGAAGAGGAGGATTTTGCTGGATGGAGAAGAGCACTGCTGTACAGCACAGTGAGCAAGGAGCAAAGGATGGGGCTTAAATCTCTTCCCTGCTGCTCTGGACTACTGCTAAATTCGTCAGGATAGCGTCAAACCCAGCGGACTTGGACGCTATCAAGAAGGCTGAGGGTGGGAGTGCAAATAAATATGGTGTCATCTGATTCACAGTAAATTCCTTTTTCTCCACTCCCATGGCCTAAAGGGTACATCAACCAGCTTTACAGTTTTTGGTTGTTTTTGTTGTTTGTTTTTTTTTATTGGCACCTCTTATCACAGTATCTGAGCACTGCCCATAATAATTAGATTGGCACATCCCTAGTAGGCTTCCTGGAGTCTTTTGTTCCTCTGCTTTCTCTGTCTCTGGGGAGCTCTGCCCAGCATAGGTGCTTCTGAGGGGAGGGATGGGGTCAGGTTATTGTTGTTAATGTCACTCTGGTTATGGTGTAAAAGATGTATCAAAGAGGAAGTTCTTGCACTGTGACCTAAAGGTCATCAGACTCTGGATTAGGCTAATCTCTGAAAGTTTGTCCCCCAGACAGATCCTTTCAACCAAGAGTAACTTACCTCTAGGCACAGAGCTTTGTCTGGTGTTTTATGATCTTCCTTGTTCCAGAGAACTCAACTGCCCTGGCAGAGGCAGAGGTTTGGTCTGGCTTGTCTTGCTGGGCCCTGATCCATTAATTGCTGTGTGGAGGTCAGGCTTCACCCCTGACCTGGGGAAGAAGGAGAACAGGGGAGAGAAGGACCTGCCTGCTGAGGCGACATGCATGGCACAACCTCAGCCCAATGTGTGCCGGGCACTGGGATGTCAGTCTGCTGTTCTCATGGGCAGAGCACTTTGCAAGATGTAAAGCCTCTGTCTCACTTTGGCCTTATCCTCTTTTTGGAGAAAAAGGGCAAAACATTCTGAAAATTGCCAGTCAAGCAATATTCCAGGCTCGTCCATCTGTTTGGGACTCTTGCAGGCTGCACTGAGTGGCTGGAGAGCAGCAAGTTCAGGGATGTGCATGAAGCAGTAACACAGAATGCAAGCTGTGCAGAGGGTGTGGGGTGCTGGACAGGGCTCAGCAATACCAGCTTGCTCCTTGCTTTGGAACCCCCAGACACAGACATGCTTCTGAGCAGAATCTGGGCACCCTCCCGGTGTAAATACTCACTTTGAAGGAATGCACCCGAGAGGAGCATGTGTGCCTGGCCCTCCGTGCTCCTCTGCTGTCCCCACCCCAGCTGCACAGCCTGTGAAGCCAATTCCCCAGCAACAGGACTTGGCAGCTGGCACCTGATGAGATAATTGTGCCCCTGGGACATTAGGAGGCATGAGGTGCAGCCAGGTGCTCCTGATCTGTCCATGGGTGTGATTTCTGTGGTAACCACACCCTCAAGTGTTGCCTTACTGCAATTAGGAAATTTGTTCAGTTTGGGTCAAGTACTTCTATTAAGGTGCTCTTCACATCTAACATGTGTTGGCATGGCAGGAGCATGTGGATGTCCAGGGTCAGGCAGTGGCCTCGGCTGAGTGGTGTTCCTCCAGCCAACAGGGAAGAGATCCTACTTCTCAGCACCTTGATCTCTGCTTATTGCCAAATCTGGGCCTTCCCTTGCTGCAAAGCCACTGATCTGAGCATTAACTCAGGTGTAAATAATGAAATCGCTCCCTTAGATGAGGTGCTCCATTTTGGGTATCACAGATGAGGAACCTTTTAGCAGGTTGCCACTTTTGCTTCCTGGGATTTCTATTTTGCAAGAAGTGCTTTAAAAACTCACACATAGAGGGCTATGCTGCAGGAGAGATCACATGACAGTTCCTTTCCATAGGTTGAAGATGCCTTACTGTCCCAGGCTGCCTTGCACTGCAGCCTTGCTGTCAGTGTGGAAGGTGGTGTTAAATCAGTCTAATAGTGAAAAATGCCAGTCAGATATTCACCCCTTCTTATGAAAGACTTGGTGCAACAAGGTCCAGCAGACACTGAGGTGCCCTGGCTGTCATGGAGGTGAATAGGAAAGGGGGGCCTCCAGTGAGTTGCAGAGTTTGTTCCCCATGACTTTCCTTGGGCACAGCTCTCATTGCTTGCCATGTTTGCTGCACTGCTGTAAGAGGCATGAAATGAAACAGCTCAGAAGGGGCTTGAGGTTCTGCCAAAATCTTACTGTGACTTTGGGGAAGCCTTTCCTGCCTGTGTGCAGGAAAATTCTTCCAGCGTTGCCTGCCGGATCTGCAAGCAGGGCAAGATCCCTCTGTGCCTTCACACAAGCAAGCACGTGCAAAGCTTGTGCCATTTGCCCTTCTCACAGCCAGCCCAGGTGCTGCCCAAAGTTCCACTTTAAACTTTGGCTCCACCCTAACATTGCCTGAATAACTGCAGGGTTTAGCTCACAATATTTTGTTAGGGGAGTGCTGTTTATTAGAAAGAAGGAACGATGTATTCTACCTCTCTAAAAATGAAAACCCCTTTCAGCACTGACAAAAGCCCTGCTTTTCTTCATATTGCCCAAATAGGAGTTTTTGATGTGTATCAGATCTTTGCTTACGTGGTAGTTGCCATTGTATACCTAACTAGAAATCAGCTTTAGCTTTCTGACAATAGCTGGCACAGATTAGGTTCACTCTAAGACATCTTGTGAGATAATTAAAGTGATGACTGATAACATAGCACAGCAAAAGGAATGTTTCTTGAAGTAGAGCTGCTCTACAGGTTGCTTGTGTGCACTTTGTTAAGTGCAGCCCAGGCACAATTACCCTGACTTTGATGAATTCCCAGAAATTAATCTGGCATCTTATTTTTTTGAGAATAAATCCTGAAATTCTCTCAGTTTCTGTCTCCTTCTTACATTAAATGCATGTACACGAATATGCTGCTTACGAAGGGTGCCTGAATCACAGCCCTGGAAAATGAATTCCTCTCCTTACCCACAAAACCAGCAGAGCACAGGCAGAGGGTGTGTGAGCTTCCCCACTCCACCCCATCCCTGTGTCTCATCCATGACCTAGAGGGGCAACCTCTAGCTAGGCAGAAGCGGGTGGCTCAGTCTCTGTACTTATTTAATCCTTGGCCAACCTGCCAGGGCTGCCAAAGAGGGTGCCAATTGTGGTGGTGGTTTCTGTGATGTGGATAGTCGTCCACTGGGAACTGGATTAAGACCATCAGCTCATTTCAAATACTCTAGGCCACAAAGCATCTGCCAAATGGTAACCATTTTTTTGGTCACTACTGACTTGGGTCATGTTTGGACCAGCGATGAAAGGCTCTGTATCCCAATACCAACCCCCTGAGCCATACGGTTTCCCGGAATAATTTTTTTTTAAGAAGGGAAACATTATTTTTTGTCCTAGATTCTACTTTGATCAGCTGATTTTTAATGTGCACATTGGTACTTCAAGGTGCATAATTTTCATTACTTTATTGTAGAGGGCTCAGCGGCTGGGAAGGATTTTGGAAGATGGCAGGTGGCAGACCCATGTGGTGTGGTCCAAAATGAGCTCTCAGAGATAGTGGTTACACACTCTGGCACCCCAGAGGGCTCCATATTTAGTCCTAAAATTGATCTTACACCTTCAAATTTATCCCATAGTCCCTCAGGAGGGAAACTGCCATTAAAATTGAAGATCATATTCTCCTTTGCTCTTGTGCTTTTGGCAATACCCGGTGATCTGTGTCCGATCTGTGGCATCAGCCACCTTTGCTGGCAGCTATTCCAGCAGCTGTTCGTGTTGTCAGTGGTGTCTGTGGAACCCACCACAAACTTCTGTGCATGCCCAGCAGCACCCCGAGGTGCTGGGAGGTGACATTTCTCAGCTGCTGCAGAACTGCGGGAGGCAGAGACTAAATCCTTTTCCTAAAATCCCACAGCCCAGCAGGGCAGGGAACTGGAGGATACCGAGGGTGAGCAGCACACTGTCAGCCTGCTGAAGGAACACCTTTCTGGCCTTTCCCAGGTGATGTGTAGCCATGCAATATTGCCACCAGCTCTCTCCTGAGCTGAAACAATTCCTCAGAGGTGACTGGATTTGTCTTTCCTGGGAGTGATTTGCATTTAGCACAAAGGTTCTACTTCGATTGCATTAGTTCCTCAGAACAGGGAGTCACCTGCCTCCTCCTTCCCCACTGCACGAGGGAGTGACACATGCTGGGACACTGAAGGAGTGACTGTTATAATGATAGAAAATTCTCAGCTAATCCATCTCAGATATGGATATTCAGAGCAACAGATGGAGGCAAAAATGATGGCATTGACTGATGGTACTGCAAGTCTGGGGTAGAATCTGCTTTCTCTCACACAGACGTGTCAGAGGCATCTTACCAGTAGATATCTCACAGTAGTTTATTGGTCTTGGACTGTGAAATATATATTTCAGATTACCTTTTATTTTGTTTAAAATAAGAAAAAATATTTTATTCAATGTATCCTTCTGCTGTGAATAGTTTCTGTCAAAAGAGCTAGAAGAAAATAAAGTAGGGAAGAAATTGTGTTTAAAAGATTATATGTAGTCATATAGATGTGCACAGAAATAGTGTTTTGGTTCTTTTTTTTTTTTAAAAGTGTGTCTCTACAAAGCTCTCTTGAGTTTTTCTGCTTATTTGGATCCCTTTATGAATAGTTTCTCTTTCCAGAGTAGAAACTTCCCTTTCAATAGCAGCTGAGGCTTAAATTCAAGAGAACACATGGAGAACTGGAAGCATACAGGCTTGTAGTTACATGCATATATTTAAACAGATCACATCCCACATGTAGAAAACACAGGACATACAAAATGCCCAGCATCCTTGTGTGTTCCCTGGGTACAAAGGAATTCCAACTCATGCTTAACTTTCCTAAACCAAGCTCTAAATTTGGGTGACAGCTCTCAATTTTACTTTTTCACTTCCAAAAGCCCATAAAAAGTGAGCTGAAAATGTACAGTGTCAGAGAAATCTAAGTCTGAGACACGTGAGTTTATGTAAGTCAGTCAGGTTTTTCCTTTCAGCCTTTGGCTGTGTGTGAAGACCAAGCTTCAGGTCCCAGGAGTTTTCAGGAGGGAGGTGATGAGGAGCGATGAGTGGCAAGGCAAGGACAACCAGGGAAGGGCCCGTGTGTTCCCCAGGGAGAAGGGAATGGAGAGAAGAGGGGAGTGGAAAAGCCCATTGGGAAGGTGAGGAGGGGAAGGGTCCTGACAACTGCAAGGAAGAAGGTGAGAAGTCATGGAAGCCTGGAAAAGAGGGAGCTGGAGAATGAAACAGGCTTTAGGATGGTTCCACAGACGGAGGCAGCTCTCGGGAGGTTCAGCATTGACCTGCATCGCAGTTCAACCTGTCCTGTTGGTCCAAGCTATCACTTGGTCAGAAGCTTAATGATCTGAGAGCAGCTTCTTTGGCGCTCAGCACGAGGTCAGAGCCTGGAGAGCAGCATCCTCTGGAGCCAGGAGGCGAGTGCAGTGTCAGTAAGCGCGATCAGAAGCAGAGCTACCCAGGACACCGTGCTGTGCCCAGACACAGCCACACGCTGTGGACCCAGTGTGTGCCCAGGCAGGGTGTGACTGCCCATCCCTGGCTGGGGAGAGGCACCACAAAGCACAGAGCACAGCCCAGAGCTGGCTGGTTTCAGCAGAGGGTGATCCCCTCTTTGAGGGGGTGCGGGAGAGGGAATGTAAAGGAGGCAAGAGACAAAGCGCAGTTTACATCAGTACTGAGAATCTGGCTTTGGAAGAAGATTTTCTGCATGGCTGCTCCACATAAATTGTGCTTAGCTCTACAGTTGCAGGATTTTGAGGTCTCTGATGAGGCTCTTGAATTGTCCTAAGGGAAATTTTGCTATTTAGGATCCCAACATGCCACCATCCCCAAAACAGAAAGACTTACGTGGGCGCAAAGTTTAGAGATTCAGAAATAGTGTAATACTAATGGTCCAAAGGGACAGGGATTAAAGGCTGTCTTTACAGGATTTAATTCGTGAGTATGGGGTAAAAGTGCTGTTTGGCCCGAGAGTCCACAACCAGTGTGCAATGGCAATCCATAATATTGCAATTCATCGGTGACAGCCAGTGCTGTGTAATGCTGTGTGTGAGGCTGAGCTCAGACAGTCACTGCTGAGGGTATGCTCAGCTTTTCCTTCCTCTAGAGCATGAATTCATTTCAAAAGCCAAGCTTTCAGGGGGTATAGCATTGTTTGTGTGCAGCCAAACCATGCGGGATTTTCTTCCCAAATTAAATTCAGCTCTTTTCTTGCCATCTTTAGAACTAACTCTTTTCAATATTTCAGCTGACTGAGATCCAGTTTTAAAAATATATATAGGAGCCTTTGCTTGGCACAGAATAGAAACCGTGGCTTTTATAGCATCCATGCACTACCAGGGTCTAGTTTATTATTTGTAAAGTATTTTTGGGGTATATCTTTCTTTATATAAAAGTAAGCCCAGTACCACGCATATCTCACATCTCTCCTCTTGTTTTCTTCGTGGACACAAAGACGTATAAAGGTTTTATAAGGTACAGAAAGACTTCAGAGAACGTACTTTATGAGTGGTTTGGGGATCTTCTTTTGAGCTTTGCTTAGAGTTGTCTTTCCAAAGTTGCACAGTTTGGGTCGGGATTGGTGCCTCATACACAGATATATGATTTCAATGTATCCAAGCCTGATTTCTCAGTGTTTCACTCAGCAGTTTTCACTAAGGACCTGTATGTGTAGACCTGAGACCAAGCAAAGGTTAACATAAACTGGCTACTGTATCTCATCTTTCTCAGGACCTCAGATAAGCTCCTGGAGATGAACAGAGCAAGGCTGGCATCTGACGTGAGCTCTCTTATCAAACTAATCTCGGTGTAGCTGTGCCAGTTTCACTCTCTTGTCATACAAACTTTTTCTCCCTCTCCTCTATTCCCTCCAGTATTTTTTCCAAGATAAAATGATTAAGGAAGGAAAGAACTGATAGATAAACACATGAAACTGAGAGGAGGCTCAGAAACCAGCTATGATTCCCATTGGTGGATTCTACTATTTGGAATAAACTATAAGTCCCACGCCTTCCCTGAGATGCGAATCCCAAATTGTACCTCCCAGGGACCAGGAAGCACTTGGCAAACACCTGGAGCTAGCTCACATGTTCAGCAGCACATGCAGGCACACATGTGCAGTCGCCCAGGCAGGAGAGTAAATGCTGGCTCCAGTGCTTCCAAGCTGAGAACACATATCTGGGCAAACATAGGTTATTATAACTCTGGACAGCAAACCACAAAGGCATTCAAAGAATCACCACCACAACATTTTGCAGAATATTATTACAACTGTCACTAGCAGTTCTGTCAGAAATCTGGAAATTGCAAAGGACAAAAATTTAACTACTGAGGAGCAGGGAATTCTCAAAAAACATCCGTCGGTATGCTGGCACCTTTGGCCAGACAGGAAAGTGCTGGGCTGTGCTGCTAAAGGTCCTGTGGGGTAATGGGGGAAAGAAATGTCAGAATGACACTTGTGTAACCCTGAGTGATACTCACCTCTTGTGTACCCCTCTTTCTTTAAGATCCTAATGCATCCTCGTTAGTGCTGTCATGTCTGTGTTGCACCACCTCTGGGGCTGGACTAGCTTCAAGGACTAACTTGAACACTTCAAAATCTCCAGTCTCATTAAAGCTGTGACTTTGGAAACAAGTTTGAGTTTTATGAGGGAGAAAAGAAATGGAGCTCTGCTCATCTGGCCTTTACCTGCACCAGCAAAACGTGCCACGGTAATATTGCAGTGAAATTATATCTTTGAAGCCACGCAAGACATCTGGTGGGCATGACCTCTTGCGCTGTTTAAAACCTTCTTTTGTGCATTTATATGTTCTGATATAAAAAGCATGGCATTTTGTGTTGCAGCATGAATCCTTTCCCTGTGCTTCCTTAATGCAAAAGGAGGTCAGAGGAGAAGTAGAGATTTGGACACAAGGATCTGAAAGTTCTGGAGCTTGGGCAGCTTCCATAGGAAGGGGTTTTGGTGGCTTGAGCCCTTAGGATATCTTCTAGACAGGAGGCGGAGTAGGACTGTTATGCAAAGGTGCAGAACTTGAATTCCTTCCATAAGTCCCATATCAGCAATGGCTCTGAGGAACCTTCTCCCTGCTGCATCCTTTTCAGATGCTATTTCATCCCAAAGTGACCCATAAGCAAATCTCCTAAGAGCTCCTGGTCACACTGTCAGGAGTGAAATGAGCAGGCACACTGACTGCCATTCCAGAGATTTCAGGAAAAGCAGATCTGTGGCACAGCTCACATTTCTGGGAGCTGAGGCTCCAGGCTCCTGGCAGGCTGAGGGGAGCAGCGAGCTCACAGGGGTCTGTGTGTGGAAGGGCTGAGGAGCTCGTTCCGGAGCCGCGGGATGGGAGCGGGGCTGCGGCTCCGGCAGCAAGCGGGGACATGTTGGTGCAGCTGGCCCCGGTTCTGTCTGTGGGAGAGCCTGCCAGCCCGTGGGTACAGTGCTGCTGGGTGTGTGTGAGCTGCTGGCAGCAAAGCCTTGTTGCCTCTGTCATCATGTATTCCAGGGATGGCTTTCCTGGAGCCCCACACGTGGCAAAAGGAGACCCTGTGGGTGCTCCTGTGTGCTGGGATGGATTGCAGCTGGAATGATGCTCAGAGGTACCTGCCTTCACTTTTCTCCTGGGATGCCCTGTACAGAAAAAGGGTTTATCCTGGAAATACCTGAGAGTTATATAACATTATTTTTACTGCTGGTCACACCCACCTCCCTCTGAAGCCAAATGTCTTTAATCCTGACAGCTCAGGGTCTTGTCTGTAATACAGCACTGGCACTGTGGAGGTGTGAAAGTGCCCAGTTGTGCAAAATCCTTTTGGTTGGCACTGCCCTGATGACTTGGAACTTGATGTAGATATGGAAACCAAAGTTCAACATCAGTTTGACAGGACAAGAGGTCCTCAAGCTGTGCCAAGGGAGGTTCAGGATGGACATCAGGAAGAATTTCTTCATAGAAGGGGCATTGGAAGGGGCTGTCCAGGGAGGTGGTGGAGTCTCCACCCCTGGAGGTGTCCAAGGAAGGACTGGACATGTCACTCAGTGCTCTGGGCTGGGGGACAAGGTGGGGATCGGGCAAAGGGGGGACTTGATGACCTGGGAGGTCTTTTCCAACCTAAAGGAACCTGTGAGCACGTCCTCCCACTTTTGTCCCAGAGCTGGACGGGATATTTTGTTACCTAGTGGAGTTATTTGCAAGCAGGAAAAAATGCAATTGTATTTTTCCAATTCTCCTAAGCTACAGACCATGGGGCAAATGAGAATGTGTTGGGCCAGGGGCACTTCTTAGGCAACCTCAGGCCACTACCTACATGAAAGTGTGGATTGCCCCAGAGTCAGTGTGATCCTATAAGGCCTAGAAATGCACAGAAGACAATTCCTAGCTCCTCAGGGGCACAGCATAAATGACTTGGGAGACACTATGCATGAAGCCTGTCAGTCACCCAAGGCTGGCTGCCCTGCCTGACGTAGGAGATGCCGCTTCTGGGGAAATATGTTTACGTATGTGCTAGTGGTTTCCTAACTGCTGCTTGGCTTTGGGGCTTCAGAAGTGGCTCCAGCAAGCCTGGGCTAATGTGCTGAGAGCAGGAGAGGTGCAGGATCAGTAAGGCAGGAGGATTTCTGCAGCTCACCAGCTGATATCCCCCCAGGCTGAGGGACACCAGTGTCTGTGCTGAGCACAGCACTCTCCTGTGCTGGGTTCCAGCCTAGCTTGGCTCAGCAGGAGGCTGCCTGGCGTTTTGTGGCCTAATTTCACCAAAATGCTTGAGTCTGGGAGTATCCCACTGGCTCTAGTTTGAACTCAGTGGGAGCATACTCATGTTTAAAACCTTCCACACACACTTTTGAGCATGTCCAAAGCCTGTGTGCTCCATGGGGTGAGTACTGAAGGGCTGAGTGCCACCAGCAGCCGCTGGTGACGTGTGTGCTTTGGTCACAGCCTGCTCCCCTGGGTGGGCAGTTGCTTCACCAGACTGTTTTCAGTTACATTTTTTTCCTGACCAGGGATGTTTAGTTTGTCCCTTTGCTTTGAGACTTTTGCTTGGAGAGTTTGTGTTGTTTTTTCAGAGCTGCCTTTAACGCAGGAGCTCAGACCTCTCTGGGGAATCTGCCTGACACCATCAAAGTTGAGAGGGGCAAAACAGGGAACATGTGAATGTGTAATGTCACGTAATGTCCAAAGGACATATGAGCTCTTTAGGAAGTCAGACTGTTCTGTGCTGGACATTTTCTTTGGAAAATTTGGGTGCTGGATGGATTTCATTATCTGCCTCTGATGCCATCCTTAGCACTGACAAAATGTTACTGAAGGTAATAAGAGCATTCCTTTGCTCTCGTGTGTGCTTTTACCTGTACATCCAGCTAAAGACAGACACATTCCCTGGCTGTGCATACAGCCTGGTTCCCTTTCTCCTGCCTCTTCTCACAGAGGTGCCCCCAGCCACCTCACCACCCTGTACACAGAGGTGTGGTGTGACCCAGTACTCGTGGTCTCCTCCAGCTCTGCTCCAGGGATGGCCACTCCAACCCCAGCATTGCCCTGTCCCGTTCACTGCCATTCTAACATCTGCTATGTATTTATTTTAAGCTGGGCTCTGCAGCTGCCCACACAAACTATCTTCTAGCAGTGTCAGTCACCAGCACCTCTGGGGCTCATCAACCACCACCCATGCCCTGGTCCAGCAGGGAAGGCAAGGGGAAAAGCTGTGCACAGGCGAGGCCCTGCACAGGACAGGGACACTGGGATAACAGTCATGAGTGCAGGTACCAACCCTGGTTTCCTGTTATACTTATTGCCAGTGAGAACAGTAGTATCTCTGGAATCCCCAGAGACTTGTAGACTTAAATGGACTTTGGCTCAGGTCACCTTTGTTTGATACAATCATTTGCTTTAATGGTGTGAGTCAGATTACTCCAGTTCCCTCCTAGTTTGAGACACAGCTGATGGAAGGGGAGTGTGTAGAGGTTGCAGTGGGAGGGAGGAAGAGGGAATAGTCTCCCTTGAATGTAAATAAATGCTACCACTTCTGCTAATTGCATAAAAATGAAAAGCTTAGCCATAAATGGGAGTGCAAGTCTGAGATTACTTGACAGCTCTGTTATTCAAATGCAGAATGCTGCATGGAGCAGATAGAGAGGAGCTTAGGGTTGGAAAAGGCTCTTATCTTCACTTGTGAAACACCATGTATGACAAGTCATCCCCAGCCTAGGAAAGGAAGATTAGTGCAATCCACCAGCATTGAAAGGCATGGACACCAGAGACTGTGGAGCCATAGGGACCCTGATCTGTGGAGAACTGGCACCTCAGTCTGGTCATAGCTCAGACCCCTTTTCCATGGAACATCCAAACCCCACCTGTCTGTCATGTCCTCATGAACATGTAAAGTACTCTTTTTGCTATGAGTACTGGCTCCCAGTGCAATTAATCTAGTGGAAAGGCTCCTGCTGCTTTCACTCAGCTTTGGATCCAGCCCAGGAGAGGCTGATAAGGCACGGGGAGCGGTTCCCGCGTGGCCCTGGAGCACAGCAGATATTGCTGCTTGGGTTTGGCAGCTCCTGCTAAAGCCAGGGCATACCAGAGTGGCTCCTCAGAGATGACTCGCTGTGCAGTGGCAGAAAATTGGCCTCAGTGTTAAAAATCCAGAGCTGTTTTCCAAGTCAACTGGAATACATATTTGTGTGTCGGATTCTTCCTTTGAAAAGTTCGCTCTGCGGAAACCGCAATTGCCCCACGATTAGAGGTGAACAAAGAGAGACACAAAGACGTGAAAGGCAGCGACGTGTTGCAATCCATCTGAATGTTTATCTGCAGCAACACGCAGAGGTGGATTAATGCAACCAAATGTAGGCAATGAGGAGAGGTTCCCAAGTGAGGAGTCTGGTCTCCCTGGGTGCCTCCTGTAGTTAATGGAGACACGGGCAGGTCCATGGGAGGTTCAATCCACCTCCGTCCTGAATCATCCTGGGAGGTGGCTGGCTCTTTCCTGGATGGTACAGGGAACCCGGGGCACATGGTTGCTTCCCTCAGGCACATCTGGCAGCACTGAACAGCACAGGAAACAGGGGCCAGGGAAGAAGTCTATCAGGGTATTCTATGATTCTGTGAAAAATCTTTGTTTAATTCCCAGCAAAATCATTTAGACCTAGCCTGGCTGCCTGAGTGCTGGGATGCAAGAGTTAGAAGAGAGCAATTGGGATGCCAAAGAGGCAGAGGACCAAACTCTGCTCTGTGCCTGTGATCCCATCACACACAAGGAACCCAAGCAGTATCAGGGAAAATGCAGGAATGTCGGTCTCTGTGCTGCATGGATTTTTGGGTGGCTGACCTGGAGCTATAAAAGCCCTTCATAAATTGAAATAGTGTGGAAGTGCTGCAGTAGTGACATCCTTCTTCAGGCTGCTGGACTAAGAAGGGTAACAACATTGGCAGATAGCAACAGTTCCTTGAAAGTGGGATAGGGAATCAAATCCCGAGCTGGAAGGGACCACAGGGATCATCGAGTCCAACCCCTGCCCCTGCACAGACAACCCCAACAGTCCCACCCTGTTCCTGAGAGCGTTGTCCAAACCCTCCTGGAGCTCTGGCAGCCTTGGGGCTGTGCCCACTGCCCTGGGGAGCCTGGGCAGTGCCCAACCACCCTCTGGGGAAGAACCTTTCCCTGAGATCCAACCTGACCCTCCCTGGTACAGGGGAGACTTAAACCAACCCACTGCTGTTCCTGAGGCAAAACAGCTTCTCAGCCTTTGTTTTGGGCTATGAAGGTACAGGTGAGGGGGGAGCAGAGCAAAGATGTTTTCTGACACAGGGAAGGGGTTTGGCAGCAGTTTGGGGAGAGGTAACACAATCTCTGGAGCTGCCAATGTGTGCTCAGGACTTCCAGGCAGTGAGGGTGAGTCACAGGGAGGGACAGAGAGAGAGAAAGAGAAACGAGCTCAAATCTGGGAAGGTAGAGAGTGTGGGCGGAAGGCAATTACCACGAGAGAGCAAAGGGCTGCTGAGTGAGTCAATCGAATCCTATAGATACCAACACTTATCATAAATACCGAAGAGGTTTTAGCAACTGCTAATTCTCAGAAAGTCATAAATGAGAACTGTTTCCTGTGGTCAGAAGGAGCAGAGAAGGCAACGTGAGTGGAGGAGCAGGAGATGTGAGGCCTGTGAGTGCAGGGGCAGGGGTATTGCGGGGATGACATAATGGAACCCGGATCAGCAGCAATTCTGTGGCATGGGCAGCAGGAGCAGATGATTAGCCTTTCCAGAAAGATGCTATGTTGTTTTTCCTGGTAATATCTTATTAAATGGGTGCTAGAATGCATGAACAATACAAGAAAAACCCTTCTTATTCTAGTGGCTTTTCTTTCCATAACTCACTAACTACTGCCCAAAAAGCATTGCAAGATACTTTCTTTTTTAAAGAGCTACTTCATTTCGGTGTTACGTGTCTTGCTCGCTTTGGTTTTCAGGTGGCACTGAATGTGAGGCTTGCAATCTGTGCAGAAATATTTCTCCCTCTGAAAGTTTCTTTTTTGGGAGCTCAGTCAAAGCAGAAAGACCACTGTTGACTGCTTTTAATTCCCAGCATTATCTCTTACAAGGGTAGGCCCTGTGGGGGTGCAATACCCTGTCAATGCTTCATTTATCTTCTTTCTTCAGCGAGTGCACTGAAGGGTGAAGGAAATGATAAGCATTATAACTATCTTCTTACTCAACTCTTGGATTTTAGTAACAAAAGAAACCTTGTGAAATAAAAAAGGTAGAAGTGCATCTTTGAAGGTAAGGCAGCAAAATAATGTCTAGGATAATGCAGTTTTCTCTGACCCCTTTAAAATGTTATAAAGCCCAAACTTTGGGCATTCCCAACGTTCAGAAGTGATTTTTTCCCCTTATTTGAAGGACAGAATGCATTGAATTTCAAATGTAGTTGTCAATAATGGACCTAAACTGTTTCAAGAATTCCACTTACACGTGAACTGTAGCACTATTCAGAGTGGATATAAGGGTGAGAAACTGGGCCACAGATGTAAGCGAGGACTATACATACAACCCAGAGCAGGGAGAGAGAATTTTTATCTGCAATTATAGGAGGGATCGTTATGCATTTGATTTGGTGTCAAGACTTTTCCTGTTCTCTGACACAAAATTTCTGCCTCAGTAATTTCAGACGAGATAGTTCAGAAGAGGCTTAGAAAGGCTACGGAAAGAGATGCTGCCCTGACCTTCGTGACTGTTTGTCTCCTAATCTCCTGAGTGCTCTTGAACAGGAATTTGCAATTGGTATCAGAGTTGTGTCCAAATATGGCATTTGAAATCTCCCGGTTTGGGTTTGTAGTTATTTATTTTTTCCTGACAACTGCCAATGGATCCTGAGTGTGGCTCCCACCTAAGTGAGTGTGTGATCTTTAATTCACAGTCATGTTCCTATGGAATCCCTGCCTCAGGAGGGCACACCCTGGGGCATTCCCTTCCAGTGACTTTGGGTTGGTAGGCTTTCCCCCAGGGGCTGTGTCTGAGCATGGGCTGCCTGGGGGGAGCAGAAGGGTCCTCTGGGACCCTTTTTTGAGTGTTGTATTTGAGTGTTGCTACGGAGAACTAATTTTTTAAAGTTAGTAGTAGCTACTCTCTGTATTTGGTTGCTTGATTCAGGTTCCCAGGATATGACTTGCTGAAATGGGGAACAATCCCAGCTGCAGAAGTGAGAAAGATCAGTGCTTCAGACAACAAACTAAAATTGTTTTGAGGGCTCGTGTCCTAAGTGTTGTCAAACTGAACCCCTTGGATCAGTGATCTTGCTGAATTTCTAAGGTGGGAGGAATCATGTCTCCTCTCCTCAAAGGGGCATTATGGAATGATTTTCCTGTGATTCTCTCACACATTGCATAGATCATCACTATAAAAAAGCCAAGGTCAAGCTCAGAATTCATGAATAAAGCGGAGTTTGAAACACTTATAAAGCCTGGGGTGTGCACAGTGAGCAAGGAGAAAGCAGGACAAAGCAGTTCCTCGTGAAGGGAGTGCATGCACCTGTGCACTAAGTGGAGGAGAGAGTCCTGGGGAAAACCCAGTTGTGTTGCTGTGGCACTGCAGGCTGCACCACTGCCCACACAGGAGACAGGTGAATTCCAGTGTCACGGTCAGCCCTTGTTCTGGCATTTTCTGACTTGCAAGTGCTTGACCTCATGACCTGCAAATGTTAGTGTGGATAGAAAGCAACTGCTTTCTATCAGTCAGTATTATGTGTCCTTACAGAGGTTTGAATGGGAAGACTGGCAGAACGAACTAGGACGTGAAACCCTGATGTAAATTGTTTGGGTTCTTTTTCATTTTAAGGAACAGTTTATTTCATACTTGATTTTCTGAGGCTTCCTCTATGCTATATCATAGTGTATTGGCTCACTCACTTTTAAATCGCCAAGCTAATTGAAGCCTGTTAAATCCTGGAGTTTAACAGTTTGGCATTTTAGAGGCACTGCTCAAATCCATCCATCGCATTGCTCTAATGACTCTGGTATTTGGCTTATTGCACCCCTTTCATTTTGGAAGGCTAATCCTGCGAGTCTTACTCAAAATGAAGAGATACATCCACTTGGCCTGTTACACTGGACTCCTTTGTGTCAACGGCACAGTAAACAAAGAGACATATCTGGATGCCTTGCAGGGAACAAAAAAAAGAACTACTTTGTGACTTACCAAAGAAACAGAAGCAGTCACAGGGCAAATGAGAACTTTTCCACATAGCTGATGGAAATGTGCTACGTGATAATTTCACGTGAAGTTTGCCGAAGGTTGCACCCTAGGCTCTTGATTAAATCCATCCTGGCTCCTAAACCCTGGGTCTTATTAAAACAAGGTGTATTTTTAGATAAAGATGTTAGAACACCCTGTAATTTCTATGGCTGGTTGCACCCTTCAAGAGCAGGGGAGCGAGTGGCTGGGTGTGTGTGAACACAGGTACGTGTGTACATGTGTGTGCTGGTATCTGAAGCAAAGGTGGAGTTGACTGTGATTTGCAAGAAGAAAATCAGCCTCAGCTATTTCTGATTTTGCTTTGGTTTTTTTGTTTGTTTGGTTTCGGTTCCTTGTTGTTTTGTTGGGTTTTGTTTGTTTTGGGTGGTTTCTTTTGTATTTTGTTTTGTTTTGTTTTGTTTTTTAAAAAGAGAGAAAACCCTTGTAAAAGGTGCCTGGAAAGCAGCTTGGCTGCATTAGGCCAGGGTAAGTGAAGAAGGGTGGCTGAAGAGGCAGGATATTGTGGAATGTATCTGGACAGAAGAGTGGTTGACCAAAGCTCCTTGAACAGAGACCTCCCAGCTCCAGCCCCACAGTGAGAGGCCCAAACTCTGCCTAGAGCAGTATTAGCTGGGAGACCTCGTCACACCACAGCTGCTGAGGAGCTGAGGGGAAAATAGATGTTGTGGCTTGACAGCAGCTCCCCCACAGATCCCACGAGGCCACTTCTGCAACCAGCAGGAATTAACAGCCCTATTTCCTGCATTAGCTCCAAGGCAAGCTTGGAAAGGTGAGAGCTGTCCCTCTGAGACACCTCTAGGGTGTGGCTAAACCTGTGGAGTGAGCACTGCAGTACCCTCTGGCCTTTGAACACCCAAGGAGACTGGGAGCTGGGAGGAACCTGAGGTAGGGGAAGCAATGAGTTAAGTTGCTCTCTCACCAGTTTAAGTAACCTGGGGAAAAGCACTGAGGTTGGTTACTGAAGAAAGGGGAAGCAACTGTAGTTTAGGATGCTGCTGTCAGCACGATAGGGTAGAACTGGATTTCATACTGCAGATGTTTTGGTTTTCTTTTTGGCTGTCATTTGCTCTTCTGTGACAAATGTGAGTGTCTGAATCAATGACTGGAGGCAGAAAACAGAATCATTCATATTTTTCTTCCATCACTAGAGCAAAGTGCTAAGGGGAGTGACGGGTTGTTCATGCTGGGAAATGCTCATGTAAAATCCAGATCCATTCCAGCACGTGCTTTAATGCTGGGTTTCTCAGATGACTAATTGGTGACCTCTTTAGGGGTGAGAAGAGGATTTGGGTGTGTCACAAAGTGTCAGAGGGCAGCATGCAGCCCCCTGGCCCCCAGGAGACAGGCAGTGAGGTGTGGGTGTCCTGTGGGGGCACAGCCAGGGTGCAGCACCACAGCCCCAGGGTGCTGTAGGAGCTCACCCCTCCAGAGCCAGGGCAACGTGCAGAAGGCAAGGAGGGGGAGCAGAGAGGAGGTGTGGCATTGCCAAGTGGGGAGCCAGCAATTTTATAAATTTTACAAATTCACAAAACTTGTGCTGGACTTACACTGCTGCATCTACGTTAAGAATGTGAGGTTTAGTATATTCAGTCCATCCTCCTTGTCTTTACTGGGAGACAGTACACAAACTAACACTAACACCCCAGGCACGTAACCAACACCTCTCTTTAACACAGCTGAGCAGCTTGAAGGAGATATTTAAGATTTGCTGTACCTACACTCATGTACTTTCTCTGGAACTGGAAAACACTGACACATGTTGGGCAGGAGGAGCGAAGAGGATGGTTTGTTTTAGAATTACTACTTTGGCAACAACATCAGCCCAGCTAGGAAAAACCTATGGGCAGCTGGAGAGACAAAACCAAATCCCAACCCCACATCTTTCTTCTGTGCAAATGAATAACAGCAACTACAGCAAAAATGAAAAAAAGAGTTTTGAAAAGGGTAATCTGGATGGCAAAGGGAAGCACTAAAAGTGAGGGTACTCTAATTTTTTAGTGCCTCTCTTTTCTGCTGTCAGCCTGCTTGTTACTGGTATTACCTTTGAGAGAGTCAGTTGGTATGCACCTTCTAATTAGTTTTTCAGATAAATTAATGCCTGGCACTCAGTCTGTAGAGATTGCAAGAATGGGCAAGTCACCATCCTGGCCCACACTCTGCCTAGGAAGGCAAACCAGACACATGCAAAGAAGCAGGAAAGCAGCAGAAGGCAAGGAAGTGGCTCACTCAAATATACCCAGCAAGTCAGAGCCAAGACTGGGACAAGACTGTGTGATTTTGATCCAGTATTGGAGCCACTGGAGAAAAATTTTACTAAGTTAAGATTGTAGGGAAACAGTTAAGATACTTTTCTCCTAAAGTTCATTGAAATCTTAGTGAACCAGAAGATGTTATGGATTAATTGCCACATTCAAATTCAAACCAAACATTTTTGCATAGTTCTGTGCTTCAGTATTCACACTTCTAGCAGTGCCACTTCTCACCTGTTGCTATTGCTAGGAATTTTCAATCCCTGATTTTTTAAGACCCTCTTTAGGCTTCTCTTTAGTTCACACAGGACAGGTTTGAAGATTATTTGGTTTGCCTGTACGCTGCTCAGAGGAAGGTTCAGAATGTGTTTGGTCCCACTGTCAGCTGATGTCAATTAAGAAGAAATGATGAAAACCAACACATGATAGCAAGGATAAGTGTAGAGTTCATGCAGTGACACTTAATTCCTTGATAAAGTTCCTGTACAGAAATCACAGGAATTTGGCTTTGATTCCTGGCTGCAGTAACTCACAAGATCTTCTGAGGGACCTATTTCTTCATGTTTTCTTTTTTAGTCACCCATATCAGCGTCAGGTTATGATCTGGCAGCTTTCTACACAACTTTCCTTATGACTTTACCCAGGCCAGGCCAGCTGTAAGCTTGCAAGTCAACAGCTTGCAATCAAACCCAAGGATCTCAGCCACGAGGAAGACGGTCTGTCAATAAGGCAAAAATAAAAGCTACCCAACAGTTTACTGTGCCTTGTTGTCAGGGATCTGTAATTCTATCTCCTCTAGCTCGGAATAACAGCAGTTTGAAACTATTAGCTTACTTCTGTGGGAGCTCAGAGAGTTTAGTGAAGCATGGGGGATGTAGGTGGAATCTTGGTATTTGTGCAGAATTGTGAACCCATGAGGATGTGAGGGCATTGCAAAGCATCAGTGACCACTGAGACAAGTTATTGTAGGCAAAAATAATACAGCTCCTTACTTTCCTGCTGTTGATTCCGATCCTGATGAAACCAGCAGCTTTGAATGATGTGAGTGTGGCCAGCCTTGGGATTATTTCCAGCAGCCCAGAGCAGCACAGCTGCCATTCTGTGCCACTGCCTCACAGATGGTCTCTACACAGAATCCAAGGACTTAATGGCCCCCTCACCTTCGGAGAAGGCTTTTCCAGTTCAGCACTGAACACTGCAGTCATTGCATGTGGATAGGGAAATAAAGGAGGGAGAACACCAGTTTCTAGAAACTGAACAAAAGAAATGTGCCAGATTTTTTCTTCTCCTCTCTTTCTGACACAAAAAATACACAAACTATGTCTTGGAAGAGCTGGAAAAGAATCTTTTTATAGCTAGAAAAAAAAGCCATCAGGCAAACACTGAATTATCACTTTTTTTGTTTGTTTGTTTCTATCTTGGCTATGCAGAGTTTTATTTTTCTCTGAAAGCCCTGTATTTGTCACACTGAGTCATCTGAGGTCAAGCATCTCAGACCTCTCTGCCATAATGCCCATCCTTTCTGGGATGGTCTGGGCACACTGCAGCTGTTGGCACCCCTGGGCAGTGCTGTGGTGCTTGGTGAGGACCAGCAGTGCCACCATGTGCAGCTCCCTCACTGCCTTCCTCCCTCCTGTGCACACCTTCCCACGCTGTGCCACAGCTGGGACCTCACTGTGGGCACGGGGACACTCACAATGGAGGGCACCACTTTGCTCTCTGAGGTCTCTTTCTCCTGAGATTCCCAGTTTTCCCTTGTCTGTCCTATTTTATTGCTGGAAGTTTTCAGCATTTCAGCCAGGTCTCACTGCAGACTTCACTCAGTAGAAGTGCCTTTATTTGGCTGCAGTGCCTTAGGACCTTATGCCACAAGCTATCTGATCTCTCTTTTGGGTTTACATTTTCCTTCTGAGTGACTGATTTTTTGGCACAGGAAACATTTTTATTCCTGATGAACTTCTCTCTGAGTTGGAGTTTTGTGCAGTGATATTGTTTGGACGTGGGGGATACACTGTGCTGAACATTTGGCAGAACTGAGAACAATCCCTTCACCAAGAAACTGGCTGTCAATGTTTGTCTTTCACTGAAATAGCACAATGGTGGTTTTGAGCTAAATAACCAAACTGGCTTGGGAACTTATCATGACACTTGTCATTCAAAAATGGTCAATGGTATAAAAACCATTATAATGTCAAGTTTCTTGTTTCAAGTCTCCAGTTCTGTGAATCACATTTTCCTTTATTAGTAAAACAAGGATGATCATCTTTTCTATGCAGTGTGGATTCATTCATTATCATTTCTAGAAAGCTCTGAGATCCTCAAAGTACACAACTGAAGTTCAACAGAAGTAAGCCTATTTCATAAGTCTGGCTCTTTTGCCACCCAAAGTTCCTCTGTGGTAGGTTATGGCCAAAATCCATCCTGGCATCCCTTCACTTCTCCCATCAGTGAGCATCCTAAGAAACACACAAAATCACACACTTTTCCTTTTTGAGTTAAAAGCACATCTACCTACACTTTGTATGCATTGTATGTAACAAAGTCACGAATATACCCTGAAGGAGTCCCAAAACAGACTCAGGCCTCTGACAGTTGTGCTCAGTTTTACATTTATGGGATTGTCCCACTGGGCTATATCTAAACTCCTAGGTAGAACCATTTAAATCTGAACTGGAAAATGCCAGCCATTTAGCATGAAATCATCAAATTTACTTAAGTGATCAGCAGGTTTCTTGCCCCCAGAGCAAAAAGCTGGGATGGTCGTTATACAGATCAAATGCAGAAAAACTGTTTAAACAGAGAGAGTAGAATACAATATAAAGTTAATACTTACAGGAATTCTACACAGGCAAGTTTAATTATCTGATTTTCCATCAGTTCTCTGATTCTAAAAAATGCCAGAGGATTTTTAACACCACAAGAGATCGAGCCCTCTGTTTCATCTCTGGGAGGCAACATCAAACTGTCGGACGTGCGTCACCATCTCTCAGCATCTATTTTCATTGGGAATGAGGCATTTGGTATCTCCAGAGGAGCTGGATTTTGGGTTAGCATGAGATCGCATTGTTTTCTTCTACAACAAAGATGCTGATTCTTGTTGGCTTTTGGGAGTTGGTTTGTGATGTTTGGATTGTATTATCAGGATCAAGCACCATATGGGTTGGTTATCAGATCCTTCATGAAGCTATAGTTTTCCCAACACCAAACAAAAAACCCCAAAGGGGCGATTTTCTTACTCTTGTGTTTCTGTAAGACAGAAGGAATGCTGTGGATTTTTTTTTTCCTTTTTGGTGACAGGAAGTTTTGAAGCATAACAAACAAGATGCTTAGGAGAGGTCTAAAGCATACTTTAAGACATGGCATTAAGGTATTATTTTAAAATTATTTTTTTTCCTGAAAGCATTCAAAGCATTCTTTTTACTAAATTTACTTAACAAATACATATGTTGTTCACTCAGTGCAACTAGTTTTCCCTTTAAACTAAAGATTTCCAGCATTCTGTAAGCTTTTTTCAGAACACACCAGGAGACAGAATAAAGGCAGTGAGCTTGGACAACACTAGGCACTGCAGGAAGAGCCCTGAGAGGACGGATTCTGAACAGCATGAACTGTGATTTTTTTTTCCCTGGGTGTCTGTGGGGTGGGCTTCCCCACACAGAAAGGCGGTTTGTGTCTCATGGTCAAATTTTCAAAATAAGTGAGAATTCTGTTGACCCTCCAAATGGGTGGCCAGCTCATCACAAAGAATTGTCTGTCAACTGAGTAGATTTGTGACAGGGGTGAGTGGTCCTGCTTACGGACTGAACCCATGACCCCCTAATCCCATCCCATGGGTAGTGCCTGCCAGACTGTTCAATGGTCATTAGACCTGGGTGAACAATTTGGACAAAAAAATGGAGCCATTCTGGGGATTAAAGATCCAAAGAAACCAAAACCCAGCCCTCAAAGTTGCTTTGGGCTTTCAGCTTCCACTCAGTTTTATTTTACAGTGGTGTTTTTCCCATGCTACATGTTTGTTTTGCCATGGCAGTAAACTTTCATCCTGGATCCTACAGCCTATGCTAGCAAAACTGTAGGATATGGCACAAATCCTCTGTGTGTGAGCTAGAGAAACTGGAGTTTAGGGATTCACTTTGATGAAATAACGCACTGGTAATCCAATAAAATCAGGCACTTTGATTTTTACTGGGGATGAAATGCTCAGAAGTTGGATAAAAAAATGTAAACACTGGCTTAACTCTAGAGTTGTTTATCAGATAGAAAATTTCCTGTAGAAGATCTATGAACTACAGAAAATTCAGAAGGATCTGATGATTTGAACTGTTAATATTAACCCCTGGGGCCCCCTGAGTGTACAGAGCGGCCTGGAAATGAAAGAGGGTGACGGCACCTCAGCCTGCAACCGAAAGACACGTTGGCACCAGCACATGGCCTGCCTGACAGCAACACTCCTCTGGCTTTGTCTGGAGACACGAATGACCCAGTGAGGCTGGAAGTGATGCCACCTTATTTCCCTTAATTACAGCAATTCTCCTGTGCAGCTGCTCTAATTGTCTGCAGCACAATGAAACCAAAACGTAACAGTCTAGGATGCTGTTGGTAACTTAAGTTTTTCCTTTATAGAACAGCTAAATGTAGTTCAGATACAAAGGTTGCACTTCTCTATTAATTTGTGTGGCACTCAAGGGTAAAAAGTCAAAAAAATTGGTGGCCCAAGAATGACAGCACTAGGGGGAGAAACTAGAATAAGTATTTGTTAGCAGTGAAGGAAGATTTCTGTGAGTGTGGGGCTGGCAGAAGATGAAGACTTGACTGTGGCTCAGATATAGCTGTTAAGCCAGGCTTAACCTGCCCTGGGTGCTCGCTGGCTCACACTGTGTGTGCCACAGCATCTGCCTATGGACCCTACAGATTGCACATGACTGGAGCTGTTTTGGTACCACCTCTGTGGGCTCAGCTGTGCATCCCAAACAGTCCTTCTCTCTTACCTCTTTAGATCTCTCCACTCTCTGTATTGCGTGGCCATAAAGGGATTTTTTCAAATTATTAGATTCAGAAAGAGAACTGGAGGAAAAAAACATTTCAGACGGCAGTAGGGAGGAGGATCTTCAGTTTGAAGGCAAGAAGCAGCTAAATTGGGGTCAATGTGCCACATAACGAAAAGGCAGGTAATGTGTGTGATTGACAGTGTGTGTGGGACCCTTTGAGAGAAGATTTTAGAGGGAGAAGTATTTCATCCAGCTGCTTTCACAAGCTCATAGCGATTTGCAAAATACCAGGGACACACCCAGCACGGGCCACTGGGATAATAACACAGATGCACAATTTTTATGGCTGCCTACCAAACTTAGAAACTCCCTCTGGAAAAACAACTCAAAATGGCTTTTGCTAATCCTTCTGAACACCTGGAATAAGCTCAATGAGCCAGGGAACTAGAAGAGTTACTGTGTGGTTTCCCAGGGCTCTTACGTCACTCAAAATTAAAATTTTGAAATAAGCAGCTGAAAGAAACCTTGGAAATTCATGGATAGCCCTGTTGGGTGTCACATGGTTTTGTGCCAGCCTTGACAGTTCCGATTATAAAACAGAGACTTTCTGTTTGCAGAAAGCCCACCTGCTGCATACAATAATGTTTTGAATGCTTGGAAATCTGCAGATGAAGTGCATCTTTTATATTCTGCAGTTTCTGGGGGGTTCCCCACTTTTTTTTCCCCACTGGAGGCTTTCTCAGACTGCAGGTATTTTATAGTAATGTCCAACTTCTAGATACAGGCCTGAAGGTCTGATGAGACTGTGACACACTTTCACCAGATCTCACAAATTAAGCAGTCTTGCTAAATTAACAGTCTTGCTAAATCTTGGACTTTGCCTGCAGGACCTCCCCTTTCTCTTCTCCTTTTAACCCGTTCACAAGAGAGGACAGGCTGCCAAACTTTGGACAGAGCCAAAATATGCACTTCAGTTAAGTTTAATTAAGGCTCGAAATTGATAAAATTTGGAAAACTCCCATATCTATGCATATGTCATGTATGATGGAGAAAGTTCATTTGTTCTTATTTGCTATATGAAAAACAACAAAACTGTGGATTTTACCTGGTGAAGTGTGAAATCTTTCTCTCTCCATGATACAGAATTTTTTCTGTGTTTATCTCTTCCAGCCATTTTGATGTTTCAAAGTCACATTTCCCCCCAGGGGAAATCAATACCCCTGATTTGTTACTGCAAGGTAACTCCCCCTGTGGTGGGGTGGTACTCAGTAAACAGCTGTTTCTCCCTGTCAGGTATCAGATGCCTGAATCCTTCTAGTGTTAAAGAAAAGCCTAAATGGGGTGGGAGGCAAACTCCATCCATGCCAAGCGTGGATTGATCACCAGGTGTCTTGGTGTTCAGGAATGGGATTTGCAGGAACTGCTGGGGGACGTTGCTGGTACTTTGCAATGTGCATGTTTGCACAACTGAACTGGCAGGTCCTGCTAACTGTGCTTAGAGAGATATAAGAAAAAAATTGTCTGAAACAGAAGCGTTTCAGCTGGATTTCTAGATCTGATAAAGTTCTGTTCATAAAAGGAATCAAACCATTTTATATTGACACCGTTTTTCACTAGGTTTACTCAGATAAGTTCAATTATGCATTCACCACCCTCATCACCGACAAGACCAAAGCAGGAATATTCCAGCCCTGTGAATTGCCCTGTGCCTGCCAGGAGAAGTGCTGCCTTCCTGCAGCTTCCAACACAGGCCTATTGGTTTTCTCTGGTTTAGCAAACCAAACACTACTTGAAACCCTAATTGCTTTGGAATTGTTATTTCCCACACTTCTGATATTTTAACACTCTATTTTATTTTTATTAATTTTTATATCTGCAAGATGTGTTTTCCACCATGTAACTAGACGCCCCTAGAGTAAAGTGATTGGAGACAAGAAAGAAAAACCTTGTTATACAGTAGGTTGCCATGAAAAATTCCAAATGCCTGCCGGAAGGTGATGAATGTCCACTGTAAATGTAAATTTGCTGCTGTGGTCTTTACAATAGGACACATGAGGCATGTGAGGCTTTTCTGTTCTCCATGAGCCTTTCTTTGGTGAAAAAAAATTGAACGCAGGTAAACTACAGATGTAACAGTCTTCAAGATATCCTGCTATCAAGTGTTGCCTCACTGGCTGATTAATAAAAATTATTGCAGTGGACCAGTCATGCAGCAAACAAGATATAGTCTACTTCAAAGCAGATGGGGGTGTCATTTTTGGGGATAACTCTCAGGAGCCATCATGCCAGAAACACTCCTGAGCCACAGGCACTTTGGCTTTCTCTTGCTCTGGAATGAGCAGTGAGAACTCTCAGAGGCCCTGGCCTGTGCACATCTCGCTGTGAGTCAATGCCCCCCCTCCTCCCTGCTGAAGCCAAATAATTCCCTGCCGGCTTCCCAGCATCCATCCTGTCCCTCCTGGCTGGCTGGGGGCTGAGGCTGTGGATCGATGTTCCCCCATCACTAGGGCATTACAGGGATGGGGGCTTTGCTCCCACTCCTCTCTCAAGCTCTGTCCTTGTGCGAGTCATCCCTCTTCTCACTTATCCCACCACTTTCATTTGTGACCATGCCAACAACCAAAGTACATCACCTATCAGGCATTTTTTTTGGGTCACTTCCTCCAAGAAACCTCTAACTTCCATCTGAAGGGAGCAAACACGTGTCTGCCTGCAGCCCCCAGGTCCAAAGGCTTGGCTGGGAGCTCCAGCAGCAGGGAAAGCACCCCAGGGCTGGACCAGCAGCCTTACTGCATTTCCCTTCCAACAACACACCCACTGAACGAGGAGTTCCCAAAGCCAGGGGTGGAAGACAAAACTGAAAGCCTAAACACGTGCAGATGCCATTCAGAGCCTGGGACGCTCCTGCCAACTTCTGCAACCGATACACGGTCAAAATATTTACTCACGAATTCCTAATGAAGTGCCCCATTTGGTGGGGGTGTCCAGTTTCAGATGTGTCGCAGTGTCACCGCAAAATGCCTCGGTGATTCCTCCTAACAAAGAGCCCCTTGTGCGGGTTTTCTGTCAGGCAGTGGGGCAGGTTTTGGGTGCAGTGCCCGGGTTTGGGCTGCGCAGCTCCGCTGCTGTTCACGGAACCCGTGCGGCTGAACGCTGAAAACAAGCCCTGAACCCCTGCATTCCCTGCTGAAAACAAGCCCTGAATCCCTGCATTCCCTGCTGAAAACAAGCCCTGAACCCCTGCATTCCCTGCTGAAAACAAGCCCTGAATCCCTGCGTTTCCCGCTGAAAATAAGCCTTGAATCCCTGTATTCCCTGCTGAAAACAAGCCCTGGCAGCAGCAGCTCCAGGTGAACACGGGCAGCAGGGCGATGAGCTTTCTGTGGGTGAAGTTGCAAGGACATAATAACACTTGAAATCACTGAAATAAGTCATGCTCAAGTTCAGTGAATGCTTACATTTGCAAATATAAAATTGAGACTCAAGAAAGCAAACTATGAATGAAGAGTACATTTCTCTTCCAACCAGCAGTATTGAATTATATTTTACATTCTTAAAACTCACATGATTTTAGGCCTTAGTGTTTAATTCCGAAGTGTTTCAAAGACCTTTACTTTCATGAGTTGCTTGAAATATATAATAATTTTCACTTCGCTGCGTGAAAAGGGAAGCTGGACTTGTTTAGGTCCTGGAGGGAAGGTACAGCCTTCCTTCCTATAACAGGAAATATATTTTGAGGGAGAATTTTCTTTTTTAGTGACAGGATTTGTCTGTGTTTGCACAAGTAAACAAGCGTTATTTCAGAAAATAAGCTGGAACTTGTTTCCCACTGCCACAAACTTCTGCTTGCTGTGACAGTTCTGGTTATTCATTCAAAGGATGAAAAACTTGATGTTGCAGGGTCCTGATGCAGAAACCAGGCCTTCCAAAACCTTGTTCCTCAGGTTTGGTTTGAGGGAAGTTTGAACTGCAGGGTTCTATCCAAGCCCAGATCTCTGTTTGGTTCTTTTTTTTTTTTTTTTTAAATTTGGGTGTAACTCTGTTTATAACCATTGCTCAATTCCAGTGCTGGTGTTTCCCTTGGATTGATGACAAAGGGACGGAGAAAGGTGCCGCCTCTGCATGTGCCAGACACTCAGGGCAGTTCCTTGGGAGCTGTGACATTCCTGCAGCAGCTCTGCCGAGCTGGATAAGCCTCGTGGATGGGGTTGGATGGGATAACCCACGGGGGTGATCCCAGAGCAGCCTGTGGGGCTGCCGTGCTGTGGGGTGGTCACAGTCCCTGGAAAAGGCCCCAGGAACCCTCACACTCAGGAGTTTGGGGTGATAAGAATCAAGGAATTTTGCACCACAGAGAAAGATTAGATGGAAGAAGATGCCAAAATGTGGCATGGGGGTGAAACACTCTCCATTTGGTAAAAAAAATCCTGTGTCCTCCAACCTGCCGAGGGGCAGGGGCACAGCACAGCCCTCGAGCCTGTGACGGAGGCACACACCGAGGGACGCCGCAAGAACAGGGCAGAGGAAGCTTGAAATGCTGCTGGGTGCATTTCTTTAATATAAATAAAGTTTTCCAAAACCTCAGTGTCATGATTCAGCTTTTTTTTTGGCACTGAAATGGTAGTAATAATTTAAAAGTAGGCTAAACAAGTCTGAGGGAATATGCTGGTAAGTTCAGGCCGGAGAGGGGGAAGTTCCTGGAAGTAATAATAGAAAAACTAAGACCCTCCACCCCCAATAATTGCAGTTTAATTGTTTTAATGCACTTTACAAACACATAATAATTACAATATCCTCACAATACCTTCTGGGGCAGATATGATCATGCTTATTTTCTGGATGAATAAACTGACCCACTGTATTGAAATACTTTGACCAAGGCCTGCTCCAAAAACAATGGGAGACCAAAGAATACACTCTTTAACCTAATTATGAGAGAGTAGTGATGTGTATGGAGGAAGCAACTAAACTGAAAATTATACATGGGTTAGATGCTGTGGCCAACTTTTTCTTGCTTTCTTTTGTTTTGAAAGTCATAAGGTTTTGCTGCTCAACTAACTTGAGGTAATAGTGGAAACTGTGGAGGCTCACCAGTTTGAAAAAATTATGTCAGGAAGTTCTCATTGTTTTTATCAGTTTTTAGTGTTTTAAAAATATTTATATGACACATACAAACAATTTTTATATATCATTTTTGCCAGTAAATTGATGGCATAGCCTCAGTAAGTCGAGGACTGTCAGATAAAGACCATAAAGGTCATAAGCCATTGCACAGAGAATCTTATCTCTACATCCAACTCATAATATTTTTTTTAAGATTATCATATCTCTTGGGAAGTCCTGACTTGAAGACATCATAATTTAGATATTTTATTCATTTTTTTTAAAGTGGAGAAACACTTTTTGCCAGAAACAAAACCTTAGCTCAAAACCTGCATGAATCTGGGGGACTCTCTGGTTCCAGTTGATGCTCCTATTGTTGCTCAGTACCCACAGGAACATGGGTTAAAGCTACAGGTCTGAGTGCTCCTGCTCCAAACACTGCAAGTGGTCAGAGCTGCAAACTGCATTTTGTTCCCATTTTTGTTTAATAGGCAGCACCACAGAGATGCTCTGGGTTTGTGATAGCTTGGCTACATATCTCTAACCCCCCTGCAAGCCAGAAATAAAAAAAACCACAACTGGTGCATTTCTCATGGATTGTTAACTTTGGAAAAGATGCACAAATACCTGTTAAAGGCAGGATGAGTCAGGATGGAATTTCCATTCCACAGTAATAGCAATATTTCATCTTGCCCGGGGAAGAGTTCTCCATTTCACCCTTTTTGCTCTGGCTTTGCTGTAGTTCACTGAAATGACAAAATGCAATGCTCTGATTTCATTGAAATACAGCATTGATGTAATTTTGCAGTTACCTTTGTGATGAAGTTGATAAATTCCGATGAAATCCTTTAATTTTGCTTAGCCAGCATTTTCCAAAAGGAGCCTTTCCAGTGGGAAGTTTTTAACACTGAGAAGAAAGGCTTAGGCTGGTGTTCAAAATGGAAAGGAAGACACTGGGGAGGTTGATCTGTGTCCTGTCACTGCCCTGTTTAGGTATGGTGACTGTTACTGTGGAACTCCACTCAAAGCCAGGCTGCTGCAGCATGATCTGGCACTACAGAGGCTTCTGGTGGGAAAAGGAAATGACCCAGATGATCCAATACCGAGCTAAAGAGGGGACAGGGTTTGTGGAGGTACTTCCTTGCAAGTGCAGGAGGCAGTGACACTCAGCACCCTGGTTTGCCACCAAAGACAGCAGGGCAGGGCCTTTTCCAGGCCCTTCTGTGCCATTGCTGACTTGTCCAGACCCAGTTCAAGCATCTCCACGTGGGCCTGGCAGGAACCTGGGAGATGTGACCCGAGGTGCATCTGTGTTGTCTTATTTTTTTCCCCAAATATTACCATTTAAAATGTAGCCTGTAAAGATGTTGAAAAATGAGCCAGTAAAGATGTTGAAAAGTGAGCTGAAAAATGAAAAATAAACATGCTAAAGTGAAAACATATGGCAGGTGCAAGTTACATGCAAACCTTATAATGAATTCTGAAAATATACTTGAAGAATGAGATCTGCAAATGATTCTAGTCTGGATGGCACATATTAATGATCACTCCTATGTGCACCATGATGTTTGCCAGACCTAGAAGCACAGTTATGCTGGTGAACTTCATTAATCATTCAATAACCTGAGTGTAATAATGGGCAAGAGGGTTGGTAGTTTCAAGCATTCTCTAAATTGTGCTTAACAGTTTCAAATGAGGGATGGATGAACTGGCTGCAGTAACTGAAACACTAAGTCTGAATCTACATTCAAAGCAGACATGAGTTTCAGAGATTTGTGAATGATCAATTATCACTATTTTTTGTTTTTAAATAAGTCTTGCTTTCCACATCTCACGAGCTGATGGCTCTGGAAGCAAAAGTGCCAAAATTCCATTTGTTCGTTTTTTCTGGCACAAATCTGATCAGGAATTACCTCAAAATTTCCAGCCTCTTTTACTAGACCAGAGACACTGGGATAAGCT
This sequence comes from Corapipo altera, assembly GCF_003945725.1. Classification (NCBI taxonomy): domain Eukaryota; kingdom Metazoa; phylum Chordata; class Aves; order Passeriformes; family Pipridae; genus Corapipo; species Corapipo altera. The sequence continues at coordinate 430,086 of NW_020884938.1, forward strand.
GGCACAAAGAACCCACCCTCCTTTTGCCCAGCGCCTTGCCAGCCACGCGGCAGCACGCGGCAGATCCAACCAGCCTCCTCAACCTGGTTACAACGTGCCTTTCTGCTTTTTCTCCCCAGAGCTTTGTCGTCCGTGGTGGCTTTAGGAGCCAACATAATCTGCAACAAGATCCCCGGGCTGGCCCCCCGGCAGCGTGCGATCTGCCAGAGCCGCCCCGATGCCATCATCGTGATCGGGGAGGGGGCGCAGATGGGCATCAATGAGTGCCAGTACCAGTTCCGCTACGGCCGCTGGAACTGCTCTGCCCTGGGAGAGAAAACGGTCTTTGGACAAGAGCTCCGAGTAGGTAAGGGTGTCTCTTGTGTGGTGCCGCAGGGATGGGCTCGTGGGGGCCGGTTTTTGCTTTTCCCTTTCTTGCCGCGCCCCCGCAAAGGTTCATAACCCTCCGTGATCTGCCCAGAAAAGTAACTGGCAAGAGACAGGAAATCTCTAGGGATCCAGAGATGAAGTCACTCCTATCTGTGCAACTTCATACCCAGTGCTGGCCCAGGTGCCTGCACAGCCATCCATCAAGGCTGTGAAAAAATAGTTCCAAATGTTGTCTTGTTAGAGGTTGCCATGATAACTGTGGTGCGTAATATGGCCAATCAAAAGTGAACTAAAATCAGCTCAGAAAAATCCCTCTGCAGACTTCTCAAAAGCTTAAGAAATGGGAAGGTCCCAAATAATTGCTGGAAGTACTGTGCATAAGGCACTGGCCTTCCAATATGTGGCAGTGATACATTTTAGTGTTGTTCTCATACTGGAAAGAAAATACTGCATGTGATTTGAGGCAGGAAACCTATTCAAAGAAAATAATACAGGATCTTGGCCTGACAAGCTGTTAGCTGGCAGAAGTTAAATCAATCACTTTCCATTTACCCTATGTCTGATATTATTTCAGAGGGGAGATCATGTATATTTTTTCCAGCACTGAGATCATTACTTTCCTCATCACTCAGCTGGGTATCCTCAGCCTATTCCTGACCTTTTCTCTCTGCCCCAAGGGCTGCCCACTCCCCAACCCCCCTGTGTCTGCAGCTCTGTGTTGTGGTGTGTGGCTCTCATGGGGCACTCGCTGTGATACTGTCCAGCTCCTCAGCAGGGTTGTAGCCTCTTCTTCTTGTGTCCCATTTTGATTTGGGTGACAATCCTCTAATTCAATGGTTCAGGTGAGTCTTGTGCCTCCAGCACAACTGAGTGTGGTCAGACACAAGATCTCATTGAAACTGCACAAAAAAAAAAGGCAAAACATTTCATCTGAGCAAAGAGGAATCGACTTACACGGTGCTCTGGCTGTCAGAGATCAAGGCTTTGGGTTTTTCCCTGACACCCTTGTGAAATGAAGGCCAAAAGCTGAGGCACACCACAGTCCGTGAGGGAACTGAATATTTTTTCAAAGAACATGCAAGTCGGAGAATCTTGCAGAGGTCTGGGTGTTTTAAGGGCACAGTGGCCCAGCTGTAAATTGTTGTGATGGAATAAATCCATTGGTATCAGGGGAATGGACTCACACTGGCAGGGAAACTGTCATATTCTGTGACCATTACTCCACACCAGATCACAGAAGTGGAGAGGGCTAAAACTAATGATGAAAAGAATTGGTAAAGCAAATCAATGGCAAAAGTCTGAACTTTTTGAACTGCAGAAGAAGGCTTGGTAGTTTTGATGTTGAAAAGCTGGTGGTGAGGAATTTGCTCATCAGTGTGTCTCTTCCCACAGGTGTCCTAAGATAATTTCTAATTCTGTTTAGATAATACTTTTTGCCTAACTTTTATTTCTGAAAGAGTATAAGTGGAAGGCTTTAAACATTCTCAAGACACCACATACAGGAAATAACCTAATATTTGACTTCTACCTTCAACTTTGAAGGTGAACCAGAAAAAATTCTAGTCACTTGTCTTGACTATTAGAAGCACAGGTCTGGTCCTCCTTGGTTGGTATTACATTTGTTTGCCTCCAGCTGATGTCCAAAATCATGCTGCTGCCAGAAAACACAGAGCTGCCAAGCAGGGCCCTGTTGTACGTGTGCATGTTTGTGTTTTCACCTGCCAGAGCCTGCAGGTGTGCTCTGACCTTGGGCAAGGCAGGGATCTTAACTTCTGTGAGAGCCCTCAGGGGGCACACTCTGGAGGGTTGTACCAGAGTTGGTGCCATCACTGAGCTTCCATTTCTGCTCTCCTTCCTCTTCAAGCTGAAGAAGTGGTGCCTCCTCAGCTCCACTCAGCTCGTGGGTGATAATCCTCTTCACCACAGTCCTTTTGTTCTCAGAAACCTCGGAGTGCAGTCCAAATGCCTGAAGAGGACTACAAATTGTGCTTTTGTTTTTATTCTGAATGTTTCCATACAAAATAAGAGCTAGAAGGAACAAAAACTATTTGGCATCAGGATGGGCCAGCGATCAGGTTGGTCAGGCTGTACCAAGTTTGAAAAAAATAGGGTTTTCTTGAGCCACTGTTCAAGCCATATTTACCAAAATGTTCACCAGATTCTTGACCTCTTCACCAAACCTGGGTGGTTTTTTTGCAGCTCTGAAAGGCCTGATGTGGAACCTGGTGGGTTCTTTTATGGCTTAACCCAAACACAGACAAAACTTGGCAGTTGCAGCTGAGTTCTGCTTTGACATTTGTTGGGTGTGAAACCACACAGACTCCACCGGATGGAGAAGGTTTACATGACCCCTTCCAGCCGAGCCAGATGGGTTCCATGTAGGTCTATAAAGGATCCCATAATTCACATGTCTTTATTTTTTTATTAGCAGAGTAGCACCCAGAGATGATGAGGTCAGTATCTAGGAAAAGGGCAGGGTTTAGGAAGTGGTGTTATTACACTAGCAAGGGGGAAAACGGTAAAAGAGGGACAAAGGTTTAAAAACCCAGCACTTAAGGGTGCAAAACACTTGTAAGCATGAATAAGCACGAATATTCACATGTGTAACAAAACACATCTGTGTCTGACACATGCAGAAACACTAAACCAGCCATTTGGTTCTGCCTGAACAGACTGAAGAAAGGATTAAGACTAAAAAAGACAAGCATATTTTTCACTTCATCCCAAAGGAAAGCTTTGTCCCAGAACCACTTAGGGAGATGAACATTTGAGTTATTCAGGGTGGAGAGGGCGAGTAAGCCATGATAACATGGTATTAATTGCTCTCTAGCTGTATGGGAGAGAGAGGAGCTACTCTTTAGCCACTAGGACAAGACTCTCCCACCATCACTGACAAGTGCAGAATTGGTTATTCTAATTTGTATCTTGATGCAACACTTCCCCTTCAAAATTCAAAGCAAACCCCCAGACTGACCCACCGTGAGGTTTCTCCAGCAGATGTGCCTCTGTTGCTACCACCACCTCTCAGGGGCCATTAACTCAGAACATCTTCCAGCCACAACCAAGCAGCAGCTGGAAGGCACAACAGAGGGACAGACGTCCCCCCTCCTGGGGATCCTGCTGTGCCAGAGGGAGTCCTCAGTTTGTCAGCTCAGCTGGATGGGTGATGATGAGCTATTGATTCAAAGAGGTACTCCAGTGAGTGAGGGCTGTACCACCAATACATGGAATCTGTATTAAAAACACTTGAGATAGTCCAGAGGACAGAATAACAACTGTAGAAATAATGTTAGGCGTGGGGCATTCATGTTGGTGTGAAAGATTTATTGCAGCTAGAGATAAAAAACGACAGAGAAATCTAAATTAGTAGCATGAACAAAGGCCGCAGCATGGGATGAATTAGTCAAGCACTGTATAGAGCTTATTTTGGTACATTTATAGCTGGGAACTTTTCCACAGTCATGCCATCCCCAAAGCAAGTCAGCCCTGAGCTCACTTCACTCATCCTGTCCCTGTACATGTGTGTGTCACCTTCCTGCGCTCATCCCTAGCTCTCGTGCCAGCTTCTCACATCGTCTTCTGCACTCTCCACTCATTCCTCTTCCTTTAAGCCTCTTCAGCAAATTACCTCTTTAAAGATTACCTCTTTAACAGATGGATTCAAACATTGACTGGTTAATGATATATCATCAGCGTTGAAAGATAATTGCCTTCTAACATTTTGAAGGCAAGGCCCCTGATCTGGATGGGTAAAGCCTCTGGTCTCATCAGGTTATTGATGCAGAGGAGCTGCAGCACTGGGGACCAGTCTCTATTCCCCCAAAGGATGGGCAGAGCAACCTGTCACAGACACCTCTGAAAGCTGGAAGCAAAGAACTTCATGCAAAAAGAGCAGGCAGTGCAGGCTCTGGAGTGTGGAGTCCGAATCAATAATAGAAATGAAACCTGCTGTTGGTCTTTGGCAGTGGATTATTCTGGCTAATTATTTGTGCATTTACCATTTCCACTGCAATTCTCCAAATTCTAGGTCTTATAAACAGACAGTTGTTACCAGTGCTAAATCCAGGTGTTTTGAAAAATGTATCTGTCAATATATCAGAAGTGATCTGTAGCTGTCTCCTCTCTCAGACTCATGATGTGGAAAATGGCCATGACTTAGCAGTGTGTGGCTGTGTCATTAATGCCATGATTTGGCAAATCATTGAACTGGACACCTGACAGGGATATACCAAGAAACAGGCCAAAGCCAAGGGATTTTGGAAGTTGGGGTTGGTTTTTTTTTCTCTTTTTTTATCTCTGACCTTTTGTGTGGGTTTTCTGCAGTTTTCTGGTGTGTTGAAAGGAAGCATCTGAAGTTACAGCCCTGCTTGCCATGGGGGTTTAGGAAAGGAACATCTTAAGAAGCTTCCTGTCACCTCCCATTGGCTCAACTTTTGATCCACTCTCCTGGCAGAAAAGGGGAAGGATGAGAGAAAACACCTTCAGTTTTAGAGACTAACAAAATCTGAGCATGGATTTTATTAACTGAAGAGGACTTCACAAGTTATTTTGAGAAGCACAATCAGAATATAAAGTTGAATGTCAAGGTCCCACACAAGCATGCACTCGAATACACACACAGACACCTCCAGTTTCCAACAGAGCACTAGGAAAGGGAGGGGGACAACTTCTGAAGGCAAGATACTCATAAAAAACAGTGATTCTTTCTCTATTTGCACTGGAAACAGGTAACATTGTAAGTCCACTCTGGATCCCAGCCTTTTAGCTGCAGGTCTGAAAGAACATGGGAATTGGGCATGGGAGATGTGTAAGTGATGGCATCATGGACAAATGGTTGGCATCTTATCAGACATGCTGAGGGGGTGTCAGTCAGTAAATTATTCCTGGTTCAGGCCATATATAGGCTTAATTAAATCTGGATTCCACATATGAATCCAGTCATTTTTATTCTGGGCTGTGATGATGGTTTAACCGAGATGCCAAATGTTCATAAAAACTTCCTACCAAAAATGGGAGGAGTAGAGAGGCTCATTATTCTCCAAAAATGGAAATTCATGTCCAGGCAGATAGATTAATCCAGCACAGTAGTGTCTAGTGTGGTATGAGTTGGCCAGCTTGGAAAGCTTGACTTTCAGTGCGAGCAGAAAACTTCCAATACATGAAGACAGGCGGCATTCCTAGGAATGCTTTACAACCATAGTGTGCTTTAATGCTATCAGCAAATCAATAAAGGGAACCATAAATGAATCCAGACAGCTTGCTAAAGTAAGTACATTTCTAGCTCACTTTTTGCCTTTCTTTCCTCTTGCCATTTCTTTCTCTACTACTTTATGTTCTCATTTTCTATTTTTCTTAAATCAACTTATGTTGTTTGCTAAATATTTGTTAATGCTTAGCAATATTGATATATCAGGTTGACTGTATGTTTATTATTCTAACATCTGTGTATTTATTATGGGAAAATCTATCTTTACGGACTTGTGCTATATCCAATAAAAACAATATGAGGGAAAGAAAGGAATTGTACAGCTGGAAACGATTTGGAGGGGAAAATGAGTTGGAATTAGATTATTTTAAATATGATACAGAGCAGGGTACACACTTCACCGACGGAAAGGCAGTAATTATCTTTGTCATAGCAGTAGGTGCTATGATTGGTTTAGGCATTTGTCAGCCATTGGGAACCTCAATTGCACAGTGGCTTTTGGACCTAATGTGGAAAAATTTCGGGGGTTTTGTTGTTGTATAGCATGGTCCCAGACAACAACGTCTGTCCTTTGAGCGTTAAAGCAACTGATCAGAAAGAAATTTGTTTTCAGTAATTTGAACTGGATGTTGGGCGCTAGAATTGGGTAAAAAACCTTCCAGTATGAGGGATGGCTTCGCAGGGCATGGCATCAGCTTCCAGCTCCTACTGCAGCGGGCTGTCTGGGATTCCAGGAGAGAGGGGCACAGGATGCATTCAATCAGCTGAAATCTGTCCTAGGACTGTGGGCAGCTCCAGGACACAATACAGGACCAATAAAACCCCTGTCTCTATTGCTCACACAGCAACCTGGAGTGACTGCAGATGCCATCTCCCAAAATGCCATGTGGAGTCATTGCATTTGCAAGTGTGATTTAGTAAACTATAAATACCATGGCAAATTTAATGATCTGTGGCTTATGCAAGGACAACCCTTAACAGAAGCACAGTGGTGCATAACAAGATGTATTTCTTGGTTATTTACAGAGGGAGAGTTTTCTCATTACAGGTCTGAATGAAAAAAAAAAAAAAGATGTGCATAATGAACTACCACCCCCATATCCCTGAGTAACTGGCCAGCAGGCAGAGACAGGAGGTAAAGAGTAAAAAAACCCAAAATCTGAGGCCATCCTCAGGAAAGATTTACCACACTGCAAACAGTCACTGCAAAGCCTCCTCTTAAAACGCCTCAAACAGCGCCTCTATTTTCACAACTGATATGTTGTTGCTGGAAGGAGAAACAAAAATATCCTTAACCTTAAGGCTATCCAGTCTATTTGTTCTGGCTCTTTGGCTCTGTGTGGCTGCCCCGGGGCCGTGGGGATGTCCGTGCCCGTCCCACGAGCTGCCCTACAAGGGCAGGAAGGCCTGGCTGGGGCAGAGCTGGGCTGTCCCCCCACAGCCCGGGGCACCAGTGACCCCAGGGGCAGGGAGGGAGCACCCCCAGGCAGCCAGGCTGCCCCAGCAGAGCAGTGCTGCCCGTGCCCTGCAGCTCAGCTGAACCTCAGCAGCGGGAAGGAGAGTGTGATGATCCGGGAGCTCCAGGGCAGAGTGTGTGACAGGGCATTTCAGTTTGCATTATCATCTTCGCAGGAAATGGAGGAGCTGATCCAAACACTTCATACTTTCTGACTGCACAGGGGTGGATAAGGTTTTTGCTATCACAAGTAGCAAAGCAAGACAGTAACCCAAACCAGAATAAGAAAATAAACCTCCCAGCTGGCGGTAGCTGACGTTGTGAAGGAGTGGTAAAAAAGTTATGAAGCAACTAATGTGCTAAGAATTTATATTATTTTAACCGAGGAAGAGTGGTAGGTTCAGTCTCTTCTACATTTCTGTGACTTGGAGGTTTTTAGAACAAGAAAAATATCTTTCTATTCTAAGGAAGTACTGTTGTATTAAAGAAACATCCTATTGTGAGAGGATGGAGGATTCCCAGCTTAGTGAATCAATTTGAACGTTTGTGGGAGATAATTTCTCTGTGCTTTAAGAATTTCTGAGATGCCACAACCTCATAATGATTTGGTGAGGCTTTAGTAATGTTTTCAAAACACACTGTAAACCAGAGATGAAAAGATAAACATAAATGGACACTACCACTTGTAAATTATGAGCTGACAGTAATAACTTTCATTTGACTTTACTAGAAAAAATGTCAGTTTGCTACATTAATTTTATTATCTCTATTTCTTTGTCTCCCTATAAAAGAAATCTCTATAATATATAACTGTAGCATATAATAATTTCTAGTATATAATATTTTCTAGCTATTAATAGATAGATTTTTATACATCCCAATTTATCTTCTCCACTCCCCAGTCTTTTTGTAAGGTTTTACTGTCTGGTTCAAGTGTAGCTCAGTTGTGTTTTCTTTTCCCTCCAGGGTCATGAGTTTGAAGAAAAGCGTAAATTCTTTTAAATTCAAATATTCTTGTTGCCATTTAAATATCTACCTATTTGGCAGCAGACTTGCTTCAAAAGGCAGATGTCCTTATTCCAAACATAGCACTAACATGGTAATACAATTACTTGGTGAACTCTGTGTGGCTTGCAGCTGGATGAGAAATGGTGGATATCGACCTGAATGAAATCTGGAATTTCCATTCTAGGGAAAGGGCCAACTTTTAAAACTTCTGTTTCATTCCATTTGTACATATAAAAATGGAGATTTTTCTTGGAACAGGTGCTTTTCTGTAGTTATTTTCAAACTTAAATACACTGATAAAGCCGGCTCTGAGCAGCTCCATTTTGGTTCTCAGTGCAGCTAACTGTAAATTTGTGAAGTGCACTGATGTAAGTGGATGCAGAGAACTGTCCCTGGGCACAGCCAGGTGTCTGGATCTCAGGAGCTCTGCTCTCCCATCTCCCAGGGGGATTCTGAGCTGAATGGCTCCATAACACACTGCATAGCTTGGTAAGAGACATCACAGACCACGACACACTGTCTGCCTGTGCCCCTAAACCCCAGGGCCTCCCAAAAAACTGCCTGACGTGGGATGGGCTTTGGAACGTCGTTTCCACGATTCAAAGCTAAATGGACCTTTTTCTACTGTATGTAATAACTCCATTTAAGTGTCAGTATGGAAAAGAACCCTTTTGTTTTGTTTTGAGAGGGGTGGGTAGCTACAGTTTTTGGCATTCTGTGATCACCCTGATGTACACGTGCTTACCTGCCCCTTTTAGGTACAGGTGTTTGTCATGGGGCCCTACAGGCACAGTCTGTGATGACCTGCAACTCTGACCTGCTTGGCACTGGCCACAACAAAAGTCCTCCTTTCCTCTTGCTTTTAACTTTGCCTTTAGCTACTCAGGAAAACATTTTCCATATTGCTTTTCTGGTCTGCCTTGGCATGAGTGAGTCAGAGGTCCTGTGGAAAAGATAGCATGCAAATTCTAGGCTACTATTTTTTGAATACTCTACTGAAATTTGGACACAGGGATAACTTTGCATAGCAACTTTAAGTTTGGCATTTCCTTACTTCCAAGTGCTTCCAAGGAACATTAATGCTCATTCAGTGCCACTTTTTTTCATGTCACTTTGTAATAAAATTGCTGGGTACAAATGATCCATAGCAGGCTGACTCATTAGTTACTTCACCATCTCAGTCCTATTGGGCAATGACTTACAATGTAATGCATGCTTAGAACAGGAAAGCAAATAACATTTAAAGTCACATAAAGTGGGGCTGGCCTTCACCCAGAATGACAGGAGCCAAATTCTGGTCCTATTACTGTTGGAGAAATTTTGCCACTGGTTTCACCAGAGCCAATAAAAAGCCTCCTGGCTTTTGGTTACAAGCAGAAGTCGAAAGCAAAGCTGAATTTCATAGCAGGGACTCAGCTAAAACACAATTAATTAATTGGCAATCAACTATACAACATCTGACTTTTTAAGTGCAGGGCAACTTGGCAAACAGGCAGGTGCTGCCAGCCCTTGCCACTGCAGGGGCAGTTCTTTGTGGAGGATGACAGGTAGTGCAGCCAACCTGGAGATCCTGCAGCAACTCGGGTTCTAATGACTCGGGAGATTCCCCAAGCTTTACTACTGCGGTTAACTGTGTTGTCAAGATCTCTTCCCTAGAATTACAGATGATAGGTTTGGTCATCTAGCTCAACCTCTACAGCAGGCAGGACAGCTAAACATAACATTAGACTTCAGAGTTACATATGTAGCAGCATCCCTCCCTTTCCTCCTCTGTTCTTTGGGATACATTCTGCTTGGTAAACCATCTGTTTCTAAATTGAAAAGCTTGAAATGCACGGCGAGGCAAGAGCAAACATTACGAAAAACACACTGTTTGTTGATCTTTGCATTTTGCTTTGCAAACAAGTGTTCAGCACCCAGGCTTAGATCACTGATCCATGCCGGTTGCTGTCGTGCCTCCAGTCACGAGCAATTTCTTTTCCTAATGAAGGGGCTGATGTATTGCACAATATTACATCTGACAAATACCTTATTTTCCAATTGACAACATTTCCTTCGTGCGTATCGTGCCTGACTTTTTAGCCCTGGATTAAATTCTGCATGACTCCAGTTTATTTCTCACTGACGTCGAAGTACAATATTATTGTTACTGAGAGAGGAGACAAATTGAAATGAAAGAAATAAAGCATGTCAGCAAGAGAAAAATGAACTTACAACTGTAGTTGTAAGGTAGTTGTTCACTCAGGATTCAAACTGGCCAACAACTTCAGCCCTGCTCTGTTTGCCCAATATGTGCTCAACTTTAATCCTTCCATTTTAAGTCTTCTTAAAGAGACTTCAAAGGTGTTTCACTTTAAATGCAGAACCAAGTGGTTTGCAGAATGTAGAAGTCATAGTGAAAGGCAGCATGTGAGATTGAGCTGATGATCTGTGCTTCTGCCCATCCTAGATCCACCTGAAGTGGTTTTAGGAGACAACTTCACAATGCTCTCTCTACTGCAGAGGTTCAACATCTGATTTCTGTGATTCTGTGAGAAAGATGATTCATGAGACTTAACTAATGTCAGTTAAATGGGCTTGGATAGCTGAGGAGTCTAAATAGTTTGCTTTCACCCCAGAAGCCTCGCTGGTGCACTGGGAGAGAACACTGCTCTCTCTAGGTAGAAGCTCAGCAGACGTGTAACGCACTGCTGTAGACTTGAGAGCTCTTTTGAAGTTGCCAAAAAGCAGAAAGTTTTCTCATGGATCATGATTTAATTTTACCTGTTCACTCATTTCTTAATGACAATGTGGAAACTCATTTTCTGCCTGGTTCAGCCTCCACCCATCCTGTTCAGAAGAGATCTCCATGCCAAGTTCCATCTGACATGGTCAGTGCAACCTTGCAGTTTCTGAGGGCAACGGCACAAGAGATAGCAGTGATTTCTCTCTGCTGCTGAACTCATGGGCTTCAGACAACAAAGGCAGAGAAATGAGGAGCCCCTTCCTCACTTCTTTCCTTTGGCCCAGTTTCATACCACACAACTGCAGGCATTTGCACGAGATGTCCAAGATAGGAACCTAGTCAGCCTGTATTCCTTGTATGGTCAAAGAAGAGAGAGAAGTTCTTCCAGGGGGTGATTTGGATCTTAATTTTACTGTACGATTGTCCCTGTTGCCTATCCTGGAGCTTAGACTCCCTAATTAGGTATCAAGCTTGTTAATACCTAATTTTTGTTTGTCTATGAAATTTTTCCACCTCTCTGTGTATGTTTCTCAGGAGAGCATGTGGTCCTCTTATAAAGTCATACCTGCTTGCCCCACACAGCAGACACGGAAACTTGATCCTAATTTAAAGTCCTACCTATTCTTAGTACTCATTCACCAGTAGCACCTACAAAAGTTGTCTTAGCTGATGACTTTCAGACAGATACTGGCAAAAAAAATAAAAGTGCAGCAACCACAGGCATAGCTCCACCACTGCTCTTTGGAAATTTAAGAAGTGGGAGTCCAAAATTACCACCAGATGGTGCACCTATTTAGCAAGTGACAGAGACATGTTCCACAAGAAAGGGTAGCCACAGCCTCCACCAACCCATCAAGTAGCTTCCCCTGCTGTTTATTCTCAGCTGTGATAGAAATTGAATGTGTTTGAAACATGGACCTGCTGGCCATACTATCCTGTTACATTTAATATGGAATATGTTTCCAATCTTCGTGATGGAAGCCTTTCAACTGCCTGGTTAGGGCCGTGGGGAAGTGGGAAAGAGCATAGCAGACCTATGAGTGCATGTAAAGGGAGAAGGGAAGAAAAAGAACTGGGCCAGGAGCAGCAGAAGCTGGGCCTGCTGAAGGGCAGGAGCAGGAGCCCAGAGCAGGAGTGGGAGCACAGAGCACTCGTGCTCAGCTGGGTCAGTCCCTGGGGCAGTCCTGGCTGCCAGGGGCAGGTAGCTGCCTGTGCACTTGGGAAGGATGATCCCAGTGTCTAAGGTAGTAGTTTGGGAACCTGTCAATGCCAGTGTCCCAGGCAAGAACACATGGGGTATTTATTAACTGCGTGGCAAAGGTGGTGAACTCTCCTAAGCAGTTCAGTGGGTTTTACTCTCTGACTGCTTCTCATTCCTGAGCACTTGGGACACCCCACACTCAGAGAAGGATTAGCACACGTCAATAACCATATATTTTCTGCCATACTTCTAACAATGTCACAAGACCATGTGATTCTTTCAACTAGATTTGCTGGACATCAGTACATTATCATGTGTAGAACATGAGAAGCTATCTATTCTCATTCAACTCTACTTCTTCCTTTAAAGAAAATTCTAAAGTAACAATTAGGTTCCTGGTAATCCTCCTTTATGAAATTGGTGCAGAAGAAAATATTGTGAGTCTCTCATTCCTTTGTACAGATGTGTCTTTTACTGCTTTCTATTGTTTTGGTGTGTTTTAAATGATGCCATAAATAGAATTAGGATATTGATAGAGAATTATTAAATAGAAAGATTGTTCTTTTAATTACAACTTGACCACTAAAGAAAGGTCTGAACTGAAAATTTCCTCTGAGCACAAAGGGTAAAGATTTGAACATTCTTTAACCTGAGAAGTATTAATGAAGAATGGACAAAACAGTTTTCCATTGTCTTTGTCCCAGCTGAGAGGAAGGTGTCACACCAAGAAGCTCATTACCATTCCCTTCCTTTTTCACATACCTTGTGGTTCCTAGTTCAGTGTGAGAACCATCATTTTATGGTCAAAGCATGGACAGGAGATAATGGACTCTGTTCCCAGCTGTGCCTTTTCTTGTGACCTTGGGTATGTCACTTCCTACCTGGCTGTCTGGAGACTAAAGATGACTAATTTCAGTGAGGAATTGCAAGGTTTAATTAGTGGGGACTAGCCTCCACTTAAACATTTGGGACATATCCTCAAACAAAAATGGTTGCTGTAAAGTCTTCCTATCCAAAGAGAAAGCAAAGGACAGAAATGCTGGGGGGGTGGGATTTGGTCTTCTAGAAAGTGAGTCCTGGCCTGAAAAAAGACCACACTGAAAAACCTCAGTCAAGAGTCCTGGTGGGATTATTAGCTTCGTTTGCATAAGAAGAAAGTTTGGAAGCCTTAGCTAATTGTCCACAAAGAGCCTGAACTCAAATTTCACAAAGAGAAAATACTCAACTAATGCTCAGTACATACATGGAACATCAGGAAGAGAATAAAGCCTACTGGGAGAGTAACTGCTGGTTACTTACTGTATGTGCTTGATTCTCTCAGTAAATCTTCCTGTCTGAGACCCTCTTTTTCCAGCTGCTGGTGCACAGCGACATCCTGACACCAGTGATGGGGCATTAACACCTTTTCCCTCTTTCCCTTTCTCCTTGCTGTCTCCGTTTTCTCTCACTTCAGCAGGTCAGTAATGCTGAAACCAAGTTCCCTTCCCTTTTGTTTGCTTTTCCCTTCCCCATCCATGAACCATGTTGCTTTATTACAGACACTGTAGTTTTAACTACAGTATAAACAGAAGCTCTGAGCAGGAGAGTCAGCTGGGATTTCCCTGCCCTCTTACACAACCCAAGGTTCTGCAGCACCCCCTTGTTTGTTTTCAGGGATTAGTGGCAATATTCCACATACTGCTGACATAATGAGGCATAAACTTCACTCAGAGAAGGCAAGGCACTGATTTTTGAGAGACCCTGGACTACTGTGCAACTAGGGATGGGCAGGGAAAGTTGGGAAGGCAGCAGACAACCTTCAGGGCTGCATGGCAGTAAGAGCAGCTACCCATTGCTGATGGCTTCTTGCACAGCATGAAGTATTTCCATGAATACTGTGTTCTGCTCAAAGCTGGATTCAAAGTGTCTGCATGGAATATCTCCCATGGCGCATGTGCATGCTGTCAGTTTGTGTTAACCAGAGCAACATGACATCATGTGATAGACAAAAACACTACTTGGTCCCATATAGCCTAATCCAAGACTTTTCACGTGAAACATTTGTTTTGTTTTGGTTTTAAGACATTTGCCTTTCTAACTGGTCTGTTTTAATTAGAGCTCAACCTGAACCACAAACGATAGATTTGAACTTTCCCAGAGTTCAGTGGTGTTCAGATCTGGCTTTTGGTTTGGCCCATCACAAAGACAGGGGTCAGCTCCAAAGTTCAGATCTGGGAATGGGCTGCTGCAAAGTGGGGGGCTGGAGAGATTATTTAATGAGACCCATAGCTCGCTTTAATGGGGGACTTGCAGTAGAGACACTTGCTAGTTGTTTTTAAAAGTACTTTTATGTAGGTAGCATCTCAAAGTCTGGTGTTCATGCCAATCCACCTATTGAAGTACTCATGTATTTATACAGCAGAAAGGGACTTGTTCCTCCTTTCCTGGTCACAAAGCCTGGATCCTGGTCTGAAGCTGGAGTACCTTAAAAACCTATAATTTTTTTCTTCTGATCTTTGTTTAAAACTCATCCTTCATATCTAGGGCTTGAAAACAGCTCTTTGTGGACTAGAAATTGGATCCTTTCATTCTTACAACATTTAGTTTTTTCAGCAGATAACTCTCAGGGCTGGCACCTGCCCTTTGTCAAACCCTTGCATGTGTGGGTCAGCATTTTAGGGTGAGCTTGCTCAGTACTTGGCAAGACACGAGCTTAACGCAACACAAACAATAAACAACAACCACTAGTCTGGTGGGTAAGATAACCTAGTAGGGTTAGCTGGACAGGCTCAGACTAAACATTAATTCGGTACCTGTCACGAGTCCTGAGAAGATTCAGATAATTCTTCCTTGTTTATGTAAATCTTGTCACTTCCCAACTCCTGTCAGGACCAGAAGCTTCAGGGCTGAAAAAAAAAAAAAAAAAGATTCTGCTCTTGTGATGCTTCCAGACTCATTTTGCAAACCAGAGAGGTTTGGACCAGAATCCAAACTTTGTGTATTTATCCAAAACCCTCTGAGCTCTTTACTCTTTTAAATCTCTTTCATATGTGTGATTTGTGCCATGTCTTGTTCTCTGAGGTTACAAATGTGACTACCAGGCAAGGACCCCTTAAACACCAAGAAGCTCAGACACCATTACTTGACTCCTCCCAGAAGGATGGTCAGGCAAGTCAGATGTCTCAGGAAGGTGAAGGCAGCCACACAAGCAGTGTAAAAGGGCATTTGGAAAACAGAATCCAAAAGCAACTCTCCACCCAGCCCTTCCACCAGAACTTTTTCATTTGCTCTCCACAAACCCTGAGCTCTGAGAGGATGGCAGTGACTCACAGGGTCACTGCCCAGCTGTTTGCCCTGTGCTGAGATGTGATCTCTGAGCACAATCAGCAGAGCGGAGCAAGGCACATACAGACAACCTGCCAACCCAGCCCCTACTGCAGCCACCACAGCCCCTGGGGCTGGTGAGGCATCCTTCTGCTGGCACGGGAGATGCCAAGGGAGCGGGAACATCCTGAAGAGCCACACAGGACTCTGTGACCCACCTGCCAAACGCTGCTTTGCCAGGGATGCACCAGAGAACACGGGACAGCCCCCACGCCTGCAGGGTGGGCCACCAGTGCCAGGGCTCACTACAGACTGGCCTGGGGGATCCCCCACACTGTGCTGGGCCTGCCAGGCATGGGAAGGCATGGCAGGAACTTACGTGAGCCATAGATTTGTAGGACAATCTTAATGCAGAATGTCCAGGAGACAATCCAACAGCAATTCCCAGCAAACGCAGCGAGAACCTCTCTCTGCCACATTCCTGGGCAGAATTTTATAGAAAAATGCAATGTTCTGGTACTCTATTTGACACAAATTATTTTTTCTCTTTTTTGTCAAACAGAAGAAATGGTGTTTTGTCTATGTCTATACACTTTCTTAGAAGAAGGCCACCTTGAAGAGCAGAGTCACCAGACAAGAAAGCATAACAATTTCTGTGCCTGGGAAGTGCTGTCCTGGGCACACAGGAGCTGTTTCTCCATGACCAGTAGCCTGAAACAGTTTTAAAGAGGCCCCAGACTGGCTGTCACCATTTCTGAGTTGGGGCAGTGCATCCTCCACGTTCATTGCTATCACCACAAAGGGCTGTGCAGAGCAAGGTCCTACACTCCTGCATGTCCTTAGTTACTCGACATAATGCTCCTCTCGGATTGCTGTCGCAGAGGAAGCTACAACACCCTGGAGGATTATGCCACATTTG
The DNA here is from genome assembly GCF_003945725.1 of Corapipo altera. NCBI lineage: Eukaryota > Metazoa > Chordata > Aves > Passeriformes > Pipridae > Corapipo > Corapipo altera. Next base: position 446,273 of record NW_020884938.1, read on the forward strand.
TCTGCATCTAGATTGGAAATCCGACAAATAGTTTAAATAAGTATTTATTTATTAGGTCCTGCCTACACCAAATAAATGCCTAGTGTATGTGATTCAGTTTAATAAAAGACACTTCCGCTCTTCACAAAACTTATTTCAGAAATGTCATGACTAAGTACAATTAGTACTTTATTTATGAGTTTACTTTAAGCTCATGCTAATTCTGTACTTGATAGAATCAAGTTAAATGAAAAAAACCTAGAAAAACACACTAGAAGAAGTTATACTATGTTCACTAGAATGTCTTTTTTCTAATCAGTGAAACCAAAAAAAGTCATCTGCTGGCTTTTCATGTGAAGAAATCTTTTTTCCCCAGTCAGACCATTTTAAGGGTGGGCTCTCCTTTTCTGAAACCACCATATACCCTCAGCAATTACACTGAGATGACTGCTGCCAGCAGAGCTGGAAAGGCTCACTGTGCAGGGAAATCTGGCTTAACTCTGATGGGATAAGTTTAGACTCTCTCCCTTTCTTTGCATTTTCTACTCCCAGTTTTGGGGCTTCCCCGTGCAGCTTGATACCTTCTGGGAGTCTGGCTATTTTGGTGTCTAACTCAGTGCTTGGGGAGGCTGGATTCCCGTGCTGGCCACAGGGAAAATACTGTCTGGAAGAACATCTAAAAGACAGGCTTTAGAGCCAACAGCCCATTGCAGATTTAGCTCTAAGTGACCAGCTCTGGCCCTATAGATGTAATTAATTTTGTATCCTGTAAACAATGGTATCTAGTCTGAAAGCAATATCTCATACCTGCACAATGTCCTGGGCTAGGCTTGCTTTGTATGTGTTTTCAAGAGGAGTTTCTGGATTTATATATATATATAAAATAATTGTGTTGGCCAACATAGGAAGTGAGTCCAAGGAGAAAGTCTATGCTGACAAACAGAAGCAGCCAGCTTTCAAGATAAGCTTGAAAACATTGAGCATCTCTCTGAAACAGAAGCAGATGCAACCTCAGCAATTCTTCTGGGTAGACCCCTCAGTTAGTCATTTTCTCAAATGCAAAGTAGAGGGAGGCTGTGGATCCAAGGCCAGGCAGGTGTGGCACGTGAGGAGGTGCAGTGTGAATGTCAGGAGTGCACTCAAAGAGCTGTGTAACTCTCAGGCAGGCACGGGGATGCTGAGCCCTCCCTGCCTCCAGTTCAATACTGTGCTAGAACAGAGTGTGGAAGAGCAGAGCAGGGAATTCCCAGTCCCAGGAGATGCTGTTTCTCCCTGGGAGGACTCCTGTCCCACCATGGACATCCTGAACTGGTGTTTCATCTCAACTGGTGTTTCAGTTCTTGGTTGAGAAGTTTGCAGGCAAATTCCTCTGTGAGCCCCCTGCCAGAAAGAATCCAACAAGAGGGCAGCTTGTTCTCTCACAGGTCCTTCTGCCCTATGGATAAATGCCTTAACCTCCTCATGCCCCTCTGCAAGAGAGGTAATAATATCTCTAAAGAGAGCTAGTAGTATCTCTCTTCTCTTGCCCTCTCAAGCTGAAAGATGCAGCTTCTTAAGGCAAGGACAACCTCTTGCAGAAACAGATTGTGTCTAAGACCAGTTTCAGCTGGGTGTCACTCAGTGTTCCCCTAATTCAATAATTCTGGAAAAGTGGCACTGGCCCACTGATAAGCTCTGCCCAATATATTGAGGTAATAGTCATGATTTACCTAAATTGCCTCAGGAATCCCAAAGCAAGAGCTGAAATTTCATCTTCAACATACAGAGACATTTGCACACCCACCCACAGACACTGTGGCATGCCCAGGTACATGAGCTTAGTGCTTCCAACTGCTCATAATTTAGTGAAGCCTCTAAAAGGTGTTATTATTTAACATGTTTCTACAGCAAAGCACAGGTGTGCACAGACATGGCCACTGCCCTCAGGGATTCCTTACCTGTGTTAGGAGTGACACGAGATAATATAGCACAGGATGACCTCATGCAAATGGCAGTGCAGATTTATTTTTACAGAGGTGTTCTCCAACACAGTATATTTATGTCAGGCCACTGAGATGATTGAAACAGGTTAATTAAAATATGGCCCAGTAAAGTTCCACTGGAAGGTCTGATTCTGCACAGTGATGGCTTCCTAATCTTCATAAGCACAGCAGAAGGGAAACAGAGTGTTTGTGAAATGGGGTCCATAGCAAAGTCAAACATAGTCACATAATCACAGGATAATTTAGATTGGTAGGATCCTCTGTTGACAGCCAAGGAGAACACCCATTCTGAACTGATTGACTCACAAAAGTCTCAAGCCTATAAAACCCACGCACATGAAAATCTCAGTGGTTTGGTAGCAATCTGCTCTGCTCTTGTATCCTACTGAAATGGAGTTGACTTGAAAACAAATTCACATTGTCCTTCATTTCCTTGTCAGGTTCAGAGTGGAGGTTTCTTTTTTTTGTTTAGTTGTTTTTTTTGTTTGTGTGTTTTCGTTGGTGTTTTCATTTGTTTGGGTTTTTTTGCCTTGTTGGTGTTTTGTTTGTTTGTGGTTTTATTTTTTATGATGCAGCAAGCATATTTTCTACTTCTTAAATCAGAATGGACAATGTTTCCCTTCCTGAGGGGAAGTACATAGGTACCTCAGAAATCTCAGCTGAATTATTAGAAGAATATAATAATATAATATTGTATTATAGAATAGGATAGTACAGACTAGAATGGAATATAATATATAACACATCTGGTTCCTCCCAGCCCCATTTAATTTAGGGACACTGGTATACTTTAGGACACAGTTTCCCTGAGGTGCCTCCAGGATTCCATGGTGTCTGACAAGGGCTGCAAAGCACTTTTTAAATGCCCAGTACACTGCAAGACATCTCCAGCTGAGCTTTCGGCGATTACCACACATCCACCCCCTGGTGCCCACTGAGGAGGAAAGGCCCTGAACACTCAGCAGGGAGTCCCTGAGTCCCACAGAGGGTCTGGAGAGAACACAAGCAGGAGACGCCGTCCCTGCTCCAGCCCTTGCTCCCCCCGAGGTGCCTGGAGAGCAAGAGCAGGAGCTTTGTGGAAGCACAGCCGGCTGTGACACACGCAGGCCTTTCTCAGAGGTGCAGTGCAGCTGGAACCACCCCCTCGTGCTGCCCAGGCCATGCTCCTGTGCACTCTTTAAATGAGTGCTCAGCACCATGTCCTCATTAAACTTTGACAAAAACAAGCAGTGCTGCCTAATTTCCCCATTTTCTGTAAGAATGGGGTACAGATTGTTTGCTAGGGCTGAGTTAGTAAGAAACATTTGCTCTGACAAATATTGTTTTACAGCGGAGAACCCAAAAATGTCATATTTCTCTGGGCACTTCTAACCATCCTTTCAAACTTACTAACCTCACAGAAGCTGTCCCAGAAAACTTCACCAAGGGACATGTTGCCAAAAGACAGTCAAAAACACAACAGGATTATGCTCACTGGAACAGAAATGCTGACTATTGTTTAAGGTTGCCAGGATTTAACTGAATATATTTAGCGGGTAAATTAAGGAAAAAAACCACTGTAAATCATTGGAAGACTCATTACAGAAATGACTGTGGAAAGTACCACCAAGTGTTTAGAAAATAACCATGAGATTCAAAAGATGTTTGAAAAAATGCGAAAAGCAGAAGCAGAGTAAATATCTCTTTTTAGGAGACATGCTCCCAAAAGTATATAAACAGTGACAGCAAGGAGCTGCAAAAAGGCAAGTGTGAAATAATTCTGGCTCATGTACAGCCCATTCTAAAAGAAAATTTCACAGACCCACATGAGCAACAGACAGCAATCCATTTGACAGAGCAATTATAAACTGATGACCAAGATTCTGGCACCTCCAACCATAAAAACTTAGTGGGAGCCTAGAGACGAAAAATGCTGAATAAGTGAAGAACCCATAAATAAACCATTATGTCATATCACTACACACTGTGGCCTTTGAGATCTGCAACATTCCCTGTCCCAAACACGTGTAACTGAGAATAGACAGCCTGGAAGAAGCCGCTGAAATGCCGTGCAACTCCTGCTCCAGTGCTACTCTGACTGAACACACCTACCTGGGATGCAACAAAATTTTATTTAGGCTGTAAGGAAACAAGAAATTAATAAATACTGTAAAGAGAACATCCCTCAGTGTGACCATCAGCAGCCTCCATCAGAGCTGCCCAGGAAGTCCTGCCAGAGCAACAGGCACGGTGTGCTCGGGGTTCTCTGCCCAGCACCTCTGGGCACGGGAGCTGCTCGGGAGCCCCACAGCCATGGGGGCTGGCTGGGGCTTTGCCAACAGGCTACACCAAACCCATCCCTTTGGACTTGGTCAGTGGGTGGAGATGGAGAAGAAAAGCTGACCCACGACTCAGTGCAGTGGACCCCTGAGGAGAGTGTACCAGGGATAATATTAAGAAGGCCAAGCACTTCTTGCCTCAGCCTTCACTAAAGAGGTCAGTGGTGAGCAGGTGGTTACAGAACTAATATCACCAGCAGAGGAACACCCTCTGAGCATCAGGCAGAAGGCAGGGGCTGTCCAGACTGAATACTTTCCAGTTTAGCTGTCCCTCATCTCAGAACATTTAAGGAAGCCAGTTTACAGCTGGTAGTCCTGACAGCCATTAGGGCTGAAAACTTGGGGAAACTATAATTAAGAAGAAATGAAAAGACAAATGTATTGCCTTTGTCTAAAAGAGAAAAAAAAAACAAAGAAAGGAAAGGAATTATAGGAGCAATAATCTTAACTTGAATAAATGAAAAAATATGGGAACAAAACCCCATTTGTAAGCTCATAACTAAGAACAAGGAGATGAGTAAGAGTCAACAAGGATCTGTCAAGAACACATCATGTTAAACCAATCTAATTTCCTTCTTTTGCCACCCAGGGCCTCAGAGGCAAGAAGAAGAGTTTATGCCATATATCTTGGACTTAAAGGGAGCTTTTGACACTGCTTTATATGACATTCTCACAAGAAAACTAAGAACATGCCAAATGGGTACAGACCATCTGGAAATCATACTTGGAGTGTAGTTATCAAAATGGAAGCCTGTGCTGACTAGTTTTCCTTGTGATCTGTGCTGGATTTGATACCAGTCAGATTTTACTCCTGACTGGACCAAGGGAATAACTGTGCACATTGAATTTATGAATTATGTCAAGTTGGGAAGGACTGCAAAGAAGCTGGAGGAAGTTTGGGTCAAAACTGAAAATGATCATGGAGAAATGATTCAGAAAAGAAGAAAAAAAAAGTTAAAGCAAAGAAAGAGAAGGCAAATCAGGAAGGTAAATGATTCTGTACGTGGGAAGAATCAGCTGCACAAATGCAAGCTGGGAACATGTGGTGTGACAGCAGCTGCACAGAAGAAGCTGCAAATTGAGCCAGAGTGAAAAGTGTCCTGCTGCTGTGAAAACACCACGCTGGAGGAGGAAACAGCAGGGCAGTTACAACACATCTGAAGTGCTCCTTCTGCTCTAACCCCGAGGAGGAGAGACCTCAGCTGGAGCATCCAGCACTGCACCACAACACAGCTGGGACACCAGGGGAAATGGGAAGAGCCCTTGGAAGTGCTGTGCAAGGACTGCTCAGGGAACACACCCGGGAAGGGGTGGAACTCTTTACATACTGAAAGGCTGCTCCTACAAGGAGGGAGGAATAGGTTCTTGGCCTCTCTAAAGAGAGAAGCAGTGGGTTTGAATTCAGAAAGACAGTTTCAGGTTGATATCAGTAAAATATATACCAGTAGAGGTCCTGAGGTACTGGGATAGACTGTGGAACCTTCTCTGCTGAAGATCTTTAAGAACAGAATAGAAAAGCTGTGTGAAGGACACACCTGTGCTATTAAGCTATGTTAGGGCTGACAGTCAGAGTAGAGACCCTGCTGAGTTTCCTGCCAGCCCTGCTTTTCTACCTGGCTTTTTCTGCTTGTACAAACTGACTTCAGCGGTCTGCAGCTCTGACATGCAGCACTGGGTAGAGAAAGTTAGAGGGATAGAGAAATTAAATTAATCCCTGCTTTTATAAACCAAGAATCTCAAAATTAATTACACTGAAAATGCAAACAGATAAAGGATCTGCTCCAGACAGTGAGAATACTCTCTCTGACTTGTTTTGCCTTTGGATCAAACCGAAAGAGAAGGGCCTGCACTATTTTCCTTGAGAATTGCTAATGAGTGTGTTGAATAAAACACAAAATCACAAAGGAAATAAACTTGTCTATAAAAGTCTTCACCCAACACCACTTAGGGCGGTGGTGTCTGAGTTTTAGTTTATTCATCTAGATGTATCTATTGTCTTTTGCCATAAAACCTGACTCAGTCTGTCCTCAGCTTTCCAAGCCTTGTTGAAAAGAATAGGTTTGGCAAAAAAAATTAAACTTCTGCCGTGGTTCATTTCTCCTTCCCACTGACCTATATTGTGTTGTGTCATACAATCAATCTGGTGCCTTGTGTAAGTGCATGTGGAATTTGTTTTGTTTAACAGGAGCATGTAGGATTTCTTCTCTCACTGCTGATCCAAGATTTAGGAAATTACTGGCCAAACAGTGTATATTCTTCAGTTTATTATTTGAAGTTAAATTACAGTTCTAATAGCTGACATTCAGTGGCAGCCTTATTAATCCAGTTGCTGACATGGGCCATTTCAGGATGATGTGTGCAATAGGAATATTCTCATCTTGTTACCCAGAAAAATACATGTCTTGCAAATAACTCTGGAATGGTTCAATCATTAACCCCGTGCTCCCAGCTGAGTGGCTGATGGTGTATTTAGCATGTGTGACTCTCAGCTGAGTGTGGTTACAGGCTGTAAATACTCTGCTCAATCTGTGCATGTTTGAGTGCAGTGAAGTACGGCAATTATGGACCTGGGAATAATTTCCACATCAGACCAGGCTAAGTTTAGTGCTCAGTTAGCAGTGTAAAACTTAGTCAGAGATGACATCTAAGTGAGGGGTCAAGAACAGGCTGCTCCACAGCTCCAGGCTCCTCTCACCCTGGCTGCCAGAAGTGTCTCCCTCAAGGAATCTGTGGTCCAATATCTGTGTGTCTGAGCAGCATCCGCCTGCACTGCTGGTGCTGGAGCCCTCTGCTACAATGCACATGGGCTCAGGGCAATGGCAGTGACTCAGCTCAGCACAGCACAGGCAGGACTCCTCTGATGGGCTGGCACATTGCTACAAGTGGCCTTCAGCACCTCCACCAAAGACAGAGGGCTTAACTGCAATTAATCCTGGTGGTCATCTTCTACTGGAGTTATTAGATCAGTCAGCTATCAGATCAGTTATTAGATCATGCTACACATTCCTCCTGTGCTTTGGGAATTAAACCAGCAGGTATTTCTAACAGAGAAATGGATGAATCCAAGGGTTGCAATAAAAGCCAAAGCAGCGCCTTACCAAAGCAAAAATCTCCACACAATTATTCTGGTCTATGTGACAGAAAACTTTAGGAAGTCAAACAAGAATTTTTCTTCTGAGACACAGATACTGAGCATATACAGTGCCAAATAACTAAATAACCAGGAGATTCACTGGAAAAAGAAAAATCTAGCTCCAAAGTTGAGTCAAATCACAAATCTGCTGCTATTTATTTCTTCATTTCATGAACATTTCTGGAAAGACCAGTCTCTGTTTTGTTGCAGAACAAGAATATTTTTGAAATCTCAGAAAATTCCACAAAATGAGATTATTGTTCTCCATTCAGGTATCACAGCAATCATTACTTAAATATTTTTAGCTGCCTAACAAAGACTTGCTCAGAACTGATTCCAAGCGATGACATGCTAATGGAAAGCTTTGTGTACAGCAGACACATTATTTGAGCCCAGAGGTTCCCTCCCTCCCCCATCAGCAGTTTCTGACAGACTCTACTGATCCTGGGACTTAAGTGAACTGCTGAGGTCATGCTTACACTGAAGTTCAAGTGAAGTTTTAGAACATCCTCTAGCTAAAAAAATAATAACCCCCCAAAACCTTAATTCTCAGCAGGACAACTTAACTTGCTAAAGAAATCTGTTTTTCAAGCCAGATCTTATTTCTAAGCCCTTCTTATTTTAGAGCTGTGTGGAAACAGAAGAGTAATCTCTTCAGAGTGTCAATGTGGTTTCCATTTGATATTATCCCATGACTTGAGATGATTCCATCACTGCTACAGCTCTCAAGTGGGTGAAGGAAAGATGTTTTCCCCTATTCCTGGAGGTAATCAGGGGTATAATGGGACCAAGGAGGAGAGAAGGGAAGATAAAGACGGGATATTCTTTAGTTTTACAAAACTGATCAAGGGAAGCACCGTGTGAAAATCCAGGGAGAGGCCACAGCCATGATAAGATGTCTCACCATCTCCTCTGGAGTCACGTGGAACATACTGAGCTGAAACACAAAAAGTGAGCAACCTGTCTCTAGTTAATCTCTGAGTAAAGCTCCTGAACTGTAGGTCACAGCTGCTGTGTTCCCTCACAGCAATATCTTTCTGCTTGTTCATAAGCATTTCCGTGTGTGCTTCAAAGGTGTCTGAACCAAACACTTCCCTGGGTCTGATTTTGCATTCTCATTTACCCTCACCCTGAAGAAAAGGAAAACATATCTATGTATGTAGCTTCTATTGAATCTCATATTTCCAATACTTCAATTTATAGATTACGAACATATACAAACAAAAAGAAAGAAATCCTGCAAGTCAACATGACACATTTTAAGACACGGGTCCCAGGTTTGATTTCAGATGGCGAGTGAAGAGGAGAGGAGCGAATATTGATATGTGTTTATAGAGATCACACTAGGAACTAGAACAGTGGTTCCCAAACTTTTTTGGATAGCTATCAACCCTCAGAATTTCTTACAGACCACCAGGCATCGTTATCACCAGGGTTTTAATTGAAAACACTATTAAAAACAGTGGTTAACGTGGCTCTGCGGATTAGCTGCGAACCCTTCCCCGTGGCCTCCTGGACCACCAGAGTTCTGTGGACCACGGCCTGGGAACACTGAATCAGACTGCACACAGTGCACAGCCCAACAAAACCCCCTGTGTGTGGAGCACAGGCAGCCCTGCCACTGCACCACCACTCAGGGCAACGGAACCTGTCTGCAAGCTGAGGAACACAGAACCCTTTTGTTTTTCCCTTACCCGGAGTTGCTTTTTTATTGCTTTGGTGAAACAAGTAAATGGTGCCAAAACCCAGTTTCTTGTAGGACCTTCCTCATATCTGCCATGGGTGTAATCTTTCAGAAAGCTATCTATGAAAATAAGAAATATAAAACATATCCCCCACCTAGTGTGGACTCATTCCAGAAGAGTTATGCTATCTATGAATCCGAAAGTTAAAAAATTAAAAATAGCTTCTAAGGTTTTGGGTGTTTTTTTTCTCCTCTGGAAAATTTGTTCCTTTATTTTTCCCTCCTAAATCCATTAATGATGCTAAAGCTCTGTGTGTGGTCATTAAAGCATTTCAGCAACTTTCTGCAAATTCTTTACAGTTATTCTTTGGCTGCAGCACTACAAGTTTGTCTGTTTATCACCAGAGAAACACACAGAGGAAAATGCCGACAGCGCTGAGAAGGGAACTTATGGGGGAGCATTGTAAATAAGGACAGCAAAACAGCAGGGGCATGATCCAGCCCTGCATGGAGCCAGTGACAGTGGTGTCTCCAGGGATGGGCTGGAGCTTCCACCTGATGGCTCTGCCTTGGTACCTCCTTGCAACCCACAGGCAACTCAGCCAACCAGTAAAGAAAGGGGGCTTATTTCCCTCTCTTCATATACTCCTTATCAACAGCTATAACATGGAATTGGGAAGAAGGAACCTTGGCAAGCAGCAGCATCATAAAAAAAGAAAAGAACTTCTTTCTAAAATAACTTTTTTTTTGGATAAGGCTATGCTTCCATGTCAGCACCTCACCTGTTTGGGAGAGGAAATAGCGCTGCCCCAGCACTTTCACGCCCCTTGTGTGCTCAATAGCCATGGTAATGCAGAGGTTTGAGTCAGACTGGGAGTGGAAAAGGGTCATTACAGCAAAGCTAATGCACAGGAGAAGTCAGCAAGAAAAGTCTACTTTACTTTGAAACATAATGAAACCTACCCAGCTCTTGTCTCTATAGGCCTCTCCTGCAATGCTTCACACTCAGTATCACTAGTGGATGCTACTGGAGCACTCATAAATTAGATTAATAAGCTCCCCCATTTGTGTCCTGTACTTTTTTTTTTTTTTTTTGCTGTCTGAACATATTTCTTTCTCCATGCAGTGCCAATGCTTAGAGGTAACTATTAACTTACTTGTCATTAATCTGAAATAGAAAAAGCTCAGCTTGCCAACATGACTAGCCAGTGTGAAAACAAGGCTTGTGGCCCCCCCTCCCCAGCGTGCAGACTCAGAGCCAGATGCCCCTGCTGTGCAGGGTGAGGTGGGTGCTCACCCGGGGTGCTGTGCCCCAGCTGAGCCGAGCGCTGGAAACACGGGTGGAATTCTGTAAGAACGAGGGACACGCAGCGAGCAGCCCTGCCCTGCCCACGCCGCTGCCCGACACCCTCGCGTAGATAATGTGTGTACTTTCTGTAGTGAGTAAGTGCTGCCTTTGTGCCAACCCATCAGCTTTTGGCTTCTCTCCACAGGAAGCAGGGAGGCCGCGTTCACCTATGCCATTACTGCTGCCGGGGTTGCACACGCTGTCACGGCCGCCTGCAGCCAGGGCAACCTCAGCAATTGTGGCTGTGACCGAGAGAAACAGGGCTACTACAACCAGGAGGAGGGCTGGAAGTGGGGAGGCTGCTCCGCGGATATCAGATACGGCATTGAGTTCTCCCGGAGGTTTGTTGATGCCCGAGAAATCAAAAAGAATGCCCGGAGGCTGATGAACTTGCACAACAATGAGGCTGGAAGAAAGGTATTCCAGAAAGGACGAGGGATGGGGATCCGTGTGCGCTGGAGGACGGGGGGAGGCTGGCTGGTGGCAGGAGCGTTCCCTGAGAACTCACCCCTCTCTCTGCTGTTGTCCCGCACCCACATCGAGTCACCCCATGGCATCTGATGTTTACGTTTTGTTGCTGTTTCCTTTTATTCAGAGCTGAACGTGTATTAGAGACACTCCTCTAAAAATTGCTGCTTCCTAAGCCTTCTTTCCAGTCCCCTGCTCCCAGAGAGGACCTTGGTGGATCTGTTTGGCATATTGATAAATCACCGCTTTTCATCTGATTTGCTAAAATCTAGCAAGGGATGTCGGGGCTTGTGATGGGGTAGGACTGAGTGTCTGCACTGCTCAGCTCCTACAGCACCTGCAGCTATTTATTCCATCCAAACCAGAACACTTACTGACCCCAGCTCTAACGAAATACACACAAATACACAATGCACTTCTTAGCAAAGGCACAACTGTCCCTTTGTCACTGGTGGGCCACAAAGGGCTGTGTTAGTGTCACTCTGGGAGGAGAAACAGTTTCCTGTCTGCAACCTGGGTTGCTTGCCATGGAAACAATAAACATCATGGAGCTAAGCTGACTTATGTCCCCTGAATAACAACCCTCATAGGTTTCAAAGCTTGCCCTTAAAAAAGGACAACAAATCTTTCTGCCTAATATATACTTACATCAGGAGAGAATTTACTATACCCTTCAAAGTGTTTTCCTCCAGGTTAAAAAAATGCTGCTTCTACCCTCCAGTGCTGCAGAAGAAGCCAATACACCAATATACTAACTCAGTATTCCAACCTAGTATAACCCTTTCCTTCTGGCCCCCCAAATCAGCCCAAAACTCCCTTCTCTAAAACAGTGTGTGTTTGCAGTGGTGTCCTGAGCACTGGGCAGAGAGGGGTGAACTGGTGGTGATGGAAACACCGTCTGGCTTTTCCTCATTAACACTCAGGTACAGCTGGCTGTGCACTGAAACTGCAGGTGGCATAAGGGCAGTTGTTCACTGGGAGCAAAATACTGTATAAATTCAATGTGGTGAGAGAGGCACAATCTCCAGTGTAGAGACAGGATGGATACTCAACAGTGGCTGACACCGAGCTCTCTGGAGGTGCAGCAGACAGCTCACTCAAGAGCCAGACAGAAAAGCAGCCTGAAGAGAGGCACAGCCTTTTTTCCCCCCCAAAATTTGGTGCCACATGTGTAAAAGGTCCTCATACAGTAGTTGACCACCAGGTTGGAAGGCCAGCCCCAGGTCTGATCAGCTCTCCTAGGCTGGGCATTCCAGCTCAGCGCTGTGCATTGTGTTTGGAGGCAAAAGAAGGTGGAAGCCAAATGTTACACTGGCCAGGGAGCATTTATTCCTGCTGGATGCATTACCATCCCTGCTCAAGCTGGCCCCCTCTGTGGTGTGCCCTCTGCCACCCCACAGAGACCCCGATGCACATGCTGCTTTGGAACATGTTAGATGATATTTAAGCTTTTCAGGGAATTTCTGATGACTGTGGAATGAGTGAATCCCCTCATTGCCCTGCATTGCATCCCCTAATGGCTCTGGATTGCATTCCTAGGAATTGTTTCAGCTAGTGGCAAGTTTGTAAAGTTCCTGATAAATTTGTAATAAATAGCAGCAGTGACAAAATCATAAACTTGCCATTGGTGCCATTTGGAAGAAATAAATACTTAGGGATTCCTGGTGACATGATGGAAGATTTCTGTTTTGTGGCCAAAAGGCTCTGTGCTGTGTGAAAGAGCAAAGGAATGAACCTCCCCATCAACTTTGAAACACCCTCTCTGGTTTGGGAGGAAAGTACAAGTGTGGTAAAGGAAAACAAGCCCCCAAAGGAGGACCAGTGCAAGTCTAATGCAAAGGTTACTGAGAGAAAGGCTGGCTGCAAATCTGAATAATTCCAGAGAGATCTGTGGGCAAAACTTTGATAGAGTAATGAAAAATTAAATACCAACAAAACCAGCCAGCTTTGATGCTGTTTTATGAGGCAGCTTTCTACCATGTATTTTTAGAAACGAGTATCTTTATTCTGGGATAAATGAACTTAGAAAGAGTAACATCTGGGAACGCACACCATTAATCTTATTTTTTTGTTGAAAGCTTCAAAACAATGACTGTCTCTCACGGGGAATCTCATTTATAAAAATGAGGGGGTCTGTTTGTTTGTTTTTAAGGGGTGAGTTAAAAGAAGAAGCTGACAAATTGGTAGCAGATTGCAGCTTTTACCAAAAAGAGGAAAAGAAATGTTTCTAACAGTTTATCAATCAATTAGGCTCTTCTGATAGACAGTGACTGTGGTTATGCGCAGAACAAGCTGGCCTGTTCCTTTCCCTTCCAGAATAACCATCACACTGACTGCCAGAAACTCAGCCTGATACCATCCCAATAGTTATTCCTTTGGAATGGCAATGGGTTTTTTGTTGTTGTTTTTTTGGAATGCCTGGAAGATGACAACAGCTTTTTTTTGTTTTTTTTTTTTTTTAAACAATAAGAGTGTGGGGAAAAAACAACTAATTCAGACTCTCTTCAGAGGAGATTATTCAATTACTTGGGACAACATTTCCATCTAAGCCATGGCTTGTTCTCACAGTTCCTGGCGCCACAGGACTGTGGTACTGGGAAGGGGTTTTTTGCTGACTTGCTTTGGCTGTAGAACAGCTAATGAGGTGATTTGTTGGTCACCATTCATTATATATATACATACACATAGATACACAAATATATGGATGTGTGTGTGCACACAATTATGGATATTTACACATATTTATATGTACTGTTTGCACTAGGGGTATTACAATATGTAAGACAGTGTCAGGTCCCTGCAGGTCCCATGAAACATTCTAATTGCTCAGCTGGGTCCTGGCAGATGCACAGCATGCCCTCAGCTGCTGCAGGCTGCCCTCACTGCCACCTGACAGCACGGGAGGGCAGAGACAATGCCCACAAAAAGACTCTGCATGAAATGCTCCCAAGTCACAGTGGAGGCTGAATCCCAGTTTCAAACGTGAAACCCAACAAATTTTATGCTCTTATAAGCCTAAAATATTCTTTAAAATGTGACTTTGTTTCCCAAGTCATTTCAGCGATGCAAAGAATGTGACTTGCCAGGTTTTACAGCCCTGAGCCCATCATTTGCTGAAAGCTTCTTCCTCTAAAAGCGGCAAATTATTTCACTGCACATCCCTTGAGAGAACACTCACGAAAGAAAAGCTTCCCATAGCTGTGCTTCATGCCACACTTTCCACTTTCCCACTTAAACTGATTTGCAGACAGATAGAAATCCAATTTCGAAAAATTTGGTGCTACAGCTTGGGTGGGTTAGATGGATAACTACAGCTTATCCATATGTCCTGAATATGCTTTGGCTCCAAACCTCCTGAGGACAGATCTCCTGCTTCCAGTTGGGCTGCATTACTAGACTATTTTTTTCTTCCAGAAACACACCCTTAACATTGACTGCCAGAAGCTACATCTGGTGCTCTCCTGCTTTTTGAACATTTTGCTTTAAAATTAGAGGGGGTAAGAGCCAAATATTTTAGGACTTGCTAACTGGTTTTATTCAAGAAATGTGCATGCCCATGCATACCATGCAATGCATGCAAGACAGAGATCATCCATCTAGTAAAATACCACTGCACGCTCTCAAACCTGACATATCTATTCTGCTTGAAAGAATAAAACCACCCATGAAATATTTTTAACTATTTCAGGTGATACTTAAAATTTTACCTTCAAGCTTTACAACAAATTCCATAGAAAAGAGAGTGAAACACTGCAATCGCACTTGGTTTGGGGATGACTGGGAGGGTGCTTTTTATGATTATGGCTTTTTGCAACATTTCACTGTAAAAATAAAATTCAGAAAGTTTTAACCAATTGCAGCAGTTTATTGCTTAAATATGGCAGCTATTTTCTCTTTTCTAGAAGGCAGGGAGGAGACACTGATGGATAAGGCAGGGAGGAGACACTGATGGATTAGGCTATTGTTCATCCTCATAACAGTACAGACTTCCATGTGATGGGCAGCAGGTCCCAAAATCCCAAGTTAATTTTCCTGGCAGCCAAGAGGAGAACTTGTGTAAAGAGCACAGTGGGACTCCCTCAGTTTTTTAATGCATTAAGGGGGGACACTGTGGAAGAGGGTGTCAGGGAGGCAGGGGGAGGCCAGGAGGTGAACTGATACCTCTTGGCACCTCTGAGGATGCTGAGCTCTGGCCAGTGCCTGGGAAAAACCAGCTCTTGCTGTGGCTGGATACTGACCCCTACAAAGCAGAGGCTCCCTGTTTCCATCGAACTAATCCATAAGAAAAATAGGGATGACAAGAGAAGCAGTAAGCACGGGAATTCAGTTCCTCATCTCCCTTCCCACAGAGTATAAACACTATTTTGATGCCCCATGGAACAGCTTCACAGAGGAGCAGAAAGCAAGCTCTGCAGCTGAAGCACCCTCGTGCCTCTCCTGCTGACTCCACGGCTTCTCTTGGAGGAGACATGGCATGAACTGCTCACTTCTGGGCTCTGGCATCTGCTATTGACAAAGAATAATTTCAGGACATTTGTATTAGAGGACTAGCATTACATCCTACTAATGTTAGGTACACCCCTGCCTGTCCAAGTTAAAAAACCAAATGCAAACAAACCCCACTTGGATTCCCAGATGGGTCCATGAGATCAGCTGCATGAGAACCGAAGGAGAGGTGACACCCTGTGACCAGCACCCGGCTCTTTTGGTAGCCAGGACCCCAAACAAAAGCTGATAACTCGCATATTTGATGGGGGAAAACTGCTAAAGTCTTCTATTTCTCTTTGATACTGCAGTTGAAAAGTAATATGGATTTTGTTACATTTAACATCTGGTCCAAAAATGTGCATTTCCATTAAGGAAAACACAAACCAGAAAAGGCAAGCCAAAACACACACACAAAATGTTACTATTGTTTTTTTATACTTTATCCAGATAGGATTTTTAATATGTACAGAAACTGTATCTGATGTTATGCAGTTGGGTCTAGATATGGAACTTGAAAAAATTAATTTCTTTTCATGCATATAATTTTGTTTTATTTTGATCTTCACAAGTCTTTTTCTGCTTAACTGGCAGTGGACAGCCCTCAAATTGCATTTTCAGTGTGTGAATTATGTAGGTATAAGAAGACATGGGGTTAAGAAAGCTTTAACATTGTATTTCACAATTCATTTAACGAAGTAGCAGTAGTTAGAAAATTTTACTTGGCAAGATCACGCTGGGGTGGGAGTGGGCCTGTATGTGGAAAGGGGACCTGAGGAATGTTCCTATGATTAGTTGGAGGCAGCACAGCCCAGCGATGGGAATTTGCTCTGGGAGGTAGATCTTGCTGTAAACCATTCAAGATTAGATAGAGGCACTGACATCTGACAAATGGGACTGCTGAGCACGAGCTAATGATTTTCAATCTTTAATCAAGCACCCAGCCTGGCACAGGGCATTAGATTTGAGTAAATAAGTACCTGTAAGGCTCAGGGTCAAAGCTGTGATGGGAATTTTGCTGAGGAAAGCTGAGTTGGAGGGACATTTAGGAAACAAAACATTAGTTGCTCTTCATTCAGAGCCTTGAGCAAACAGGGTCAGACGCGGCCACCTTAGGCAGGCCCTGGCAGTGGGAAGTTGGTGGAGATGCCCTGCAGAGAGGGAAACCTCCAGGAGAGCCTGGCTGGGCAGCACGGAACACTCCACAGCAGCGGGGTGGAGAGAGGGGGAAAAAAACTGCTCAGAATCTGCTTAGTTTGGGCCTTGTATTCCCTGACCTCCAAGCTTCTGGGCACAATTTTGTACCCACAGCTGACTGTGGGCACACAAATTATAGCATTCAGGAATTTAACTACCTGATGATTGGGCCTGTGCTCAGTGTTGTAACCCCAAACATTCCACATCCATGAGAGAAGTCTCCAAAAAAATAAAAAAAACCTGTGAGATTGGCTTCAGGAGCATGAATTAATACTTTTTGAAACTTCTGCTGTTTTTGAGCCTGTCTGGCTTGCATTTGCAAGTTCTTCCACCATCACAGACAGCGGGAACCTTCAAAACAATACAACAGTGAAATCAGGTCTCTACTCAGCAAAATGAGTCATGAAACTGGACCTTCAGAAAGACAACGACAAAAAGATAAATCAAGACTTAGGATAAAGTTGCTGAAGATTGTACTACAGAGGGTGCCAGGCAGTGTATATAAATCATATATAGACGTATATAATAATGTAAATAAATGGCAGCATCTCAACCAAATACACGCACAGGCAAACACATATACACACAGAGAGACATCCCTATATAAATATACATTTACAGATATGTCACCTGGGACACCAGAATGGGTGGTATCTGTTTTTCAGGAACAATGACACTTTTTAGTGTATCAGTGAAGCACATCAGTGGCAAAGACAGAGGTTCCCTGTGACAGTGCCCGGAGTGTTGAGCCCACACAAGAATAAGGAGCCTCACAAACTTCACCTCCTTCCACTCTCTTAGTAAGTTACTGCCTTGGCCTTTCTGACCAAAATACAGACATCAGGAACACGTGTGGAGCATGGCAAAAGGTGCACACCTCCTCAGGATTTACTGCTGAGGGAGGAGCATGGCTGAGGGCTGACAGATCCCACAGGCAGTGCTTTCCTGGAAAACTTAGTGCTTTTGCTGAAGGTGTAGAGAAGGTTTCCCCCCTCCACCTTTTGTCATGGATTTTGCTGCAGCTCTTAGAGCTGCAACTGCATGTTGAGAAAGCTGTAGAAGCAGGTTGATTTCAACAAAACCAAACATATTTCAGCAATATCAAGCAGAGCTTCTAAGTACTTCTATACATATCTACAAACACATCTAAATACCAAGAAATTATGTGAAGCCAGATTTGTGGAGCGGGATTGGAATCTTGTTCAGGGGTCTTTGGAAAAAGACCTTCTACACAAGCCTGAGAGGGATACAGAGGAGACCCTGGAGACCCCTGAAAGACCCTGGACTATGTCATAATGAATTCCTCTACTCACTGCCACTGAAATGCTGCTGCTGCTTCCAACTCAGGATATTCTATGATTCTTGCATAGGTTGCTCAGCTATCTTATACTTGCTACTGTATGTTGGCAAGGGAGAACCCAAACCAAATATTCTCTTTAATATTGAAACCCCAGAAATTTGGGAAAAAACAAACCATACAATTTAAGTGAAACTCAAACAACTCAGGAGGGTGCCCTCTATTTGCAGGGATAACCAGATCTGCACAGCTTTTATTTTAAGGCCAGTTTCTGAAGCAGTAAGCATTTTTTACTCCCTCCTACTTCATTATACCATTGTACTCAGATTTCGGCCCTTTCATCCCGTGCCCATTTCAGTCATGTTCTGGGATCTGCAGCGAAACCACGACAGGAGATGGTCTGCAGCATCAGTAATGCTCTCAGACAGGCTCGGCAGCTCGGATTTCTGTGTGAGCATCCCAGTGAGAGGGGGAGAGATCAGCTCGCTTTGTTCTTGGGCCCTGATTTTCATAAGCTAATGATGACTGTGGGTGTAATTATGGTCAGGCTTAAGTGGCAGCGCGAGGGCGGAAAAACAGGGAGGCGTTTCCGTGAGGCCGGTTTTCCCTCCGCCGCGCACGGAGCGGGAGGGCATCGGCCTGCCTTCCCCTGGGGCACACCCCACCTTCCCTGGGGCACTCCCCACCTTCCCTGGGCACACACTCCACCTTCCCGGGAAAGGAGGGATGTGCCAGTCCTGCAGGGGTTAGGATAGAGCAGAAATGGGAGGGTGAGAGTAGAGCAGGAGCACCCACCAGTTCGGGTCCCTTCCAGAGACCATCTGACAGTGGATTAACTGCTCCAGATGAACCTCCTGGATCACTGGCACTAATAAATGCTCCCAGTTCTCCTTGGCTCACTGCTGAGCAGGACCCTTCAGTGGACTTTTTGTCCCCCTAATGTTGTGCAGTCATTGCCCTGTGGCTGATCATTTCCTTTATAGCTGGACTGAGTGCTGCAGGGGGTGCTGCTCTTAAAGGGGATGGGGAACTCTGGGTGGAATAGTCAGTAAGTTTACCAGTGCCAGTATAGGTATAGGTATAAAGGCAAAATCTTTCATTATGCAGTGAATATAGAATCACAGAATCACACAATGGTTTGGAAGGGATCTTAAAGGTCCTCTAGTTGCAGCCCTCCTGCATGTATGCCTGTTCAGCTATACAGTGTATACTGTTGGGTCAAAATTCTTAAAGTATTCTTTGATCATTACTTAAAGCAATCAAGTATTCTGAATCTTATGGCACCGAAAAAGAACCCCCCCTTTTTTTTTTTTCTGTTTTCAAAATGAAAATGGTTTGAAAAATCTTAAGTTCCCTCTAGCTCTAAAGACATGTCTTCTGAAATGGAAGGAAATATTCTCCAATGTTTGGAAACAGAACAGAAATGTTTTCCAACAAAGTGACAAAACACTGTATTTCCAACCAGGTGCCACTACAACTAAATGTGTTATGAGCATTCTGTTGGGAGGTGAGAAGCTTTATCAGCATGCATTAAAAAAATTTCAACAAGCAGTAGCGAACACGGATATGAACTAAACAGACTGAGGTTTAGGCAAGCTTGCAATAGTTTTCTTGCCGTATCAATATCCAACTGTCTGTACACACAGGTTCTCGAAGAGAGGATGAAACTGGAGTGCAAGTGCCACGGAGTTTCAGGCTCCTGTACAACCAAGACCTGCTGGACGACACTTCCTAAATTCAGAGAGATTGGATACATTTTGAAAGAGAAATACAACGCTGCAGTGCAGGTGGAGGTGGTACGAGCCAGTAGACTAAGACAGCCAACCTTCCTGAAGATCAAGCAGATTAAGAGCTACCAGAAACCCATGGAAACGGATTTAGTGTACATTGAAAAGTCACCCAACTACTGTGAGGAAGACGCTTCCACAGGGAGCGTCGGGACCCAGGGGCGGCTCTGCAACCGCACGTCCCCCAACGCGGACGGGTGCGACATGATGTGCTGCGGGCGGGGGTACAACACACACCAGTACACCAAGGTGTGGCAGTGTAACTGCAAATTCCACTGGTGCTGCTTCGTGAAGTGCAACACGTGCAGCGAGCGGACAGAGGTGTTCACCTGCAAATAACGGCCCCGCGCGAGCGGCCCCCGCGAGCCCCGGGGGGAGGACGACACACCCCAGCATCGTTTGCACATCTCACCTGGGGACACCACCCCGGCCAACAACACAACCGCGCCCTCCCCACTACTACCCACACCTCTAAGGATGGTGCATTTTGGCTGGCTGGCTGTTGTAACTGCTTTGGAAACAAGGGCAACAGGATTAAGGTGATGTTGACAACCACATGAAACTTTCTCTCTCTCTTTTTTTTTTTTTTTAACTACAATCTGGGTGTTGTAGAGTTCTCTTAGTGTTTTAAGTTATACATATCAGAGAAGCTGATTGCATTGCAGCTCCCATGACATTTAAAAGACACTTTTTCCTATTTTACAGCAACTAAACTGTCGAGCCCTGTGCAAAAAAAGACTTTTTTTTTTTTTAAGGAAATGAAATCTTCACTGACTAGAATGCAGCAGTCTTGCTGCAAAAACCTAAATTCCTAAGAAAGCAGGTAGAGAGAAAACAACTGGTAGGGAGCAAAATCTGTGGCAGAAATACTCCACTATCAGTTTGGAAAAAAAAGCAACAAACGTTCACAAAATTACATCAGCTGCCAGTGACACTGGAACTCTTTGAATGAACATTAAAAATAATTATTTATGTTTTTAATAGTATCAAAAAATTCTAAGCACTAACGGGTAGCTATGTCTTAATTCTGTACTAAATGTAAACTTATTGGAACTCTGACTTTATGACTTTTGTATTTGGTTCTCCCTAAGTTCTTCAATGCTACTGATCTGTTGTCACTCCACTATTAGAGTTCAATTACTGTAGGCCTTAAGCAATTACCAGAACTGAGCAAAAGCATCATATGAAACTGTGGTTACAAATGTTTGATAAAGACTTTTCCCACTTGCCTCCTGAATAAGAATGACTTTTTTTAGACTCAGGCCTGAGGTGTGGAGAGCCTGCTCTCGGCTCCTCGTAGGGAGTTTTAGGATACAAAGACTCTCTTGGACAAATATCAAAGGGTTTGCTTTGCTGTCAAATGCACTGGCAGGATCTTCCATCGCATTTTGCCTGTAATGGTTGAAAGTTACTACTCCAAGAGTTTTAAATAACTTATGCTCAGTATGCACTCAGAAGTTAATAAAAGTATGGCAGCTGAGCTCTAGGTTGCTGCAACTTAGAGCTGTGGTGGCTTCACGAGCACAAGACAGATAAAATTTGGGTTAGTCCATGTCACTGTTATTCTAAGGCTGGCAACACCGTGCCTCTGGTAAATCCATGAATGTTAAGAAAGAAGTTTACTTCTTACATAGCACTCATCCTAATTCACACATCTTGTCCCTACGAGAGATTTCTAAAAAACCCTCAGATATTTTACTACTGTAAAATCTGGTGTTTTTAACCCCAAGAGCCAGATATGCCCACTTGTAACACAGCCCATTCAAAAACATAAATGTCTGCTTGTCTCAAGGGTCCTGACCTGATTTTCCGAAAACTTGGATTAAAAATTTCCTTACATCTGTATATCTGCATCTCTAGCATTTGCTTCATTGTATTACTCTCATTGAGAGGCTGCACAGCCACGAGCCCTCCCCACCTGCCACGGAAGCACTTGTCACTCCATGTGGTGCTCCTGGCACTGGGGGCTGGTGGATCTACTGCTCCACCTGCTCCTGTGCTGGATTTGAGAATGAGCTGCAATTACCTCTGGAATTTGTGGACCTATATTATCAAAAGTAACCAATGGCTTGGGGATCTTCATTCGAACACTCATGAGGACCTGCCTTTCTGACCCCAAGCACTTACCCTCTGAAAATCAGACCCCTTGAATGAGTCTCTCACCGAGCAATGTAAAATTGCTCTTTTTTTTTTGGATGTTACTGTTGGTTTCTAAATACCAGCCTTGGCATGAACAAGTGCAACTTCACAGAAGTCAGCAGGGGCCCCCAAAATACTAGAGTCCCTCCATGTAATTTAAAGTCCCTTTGATTCATGGGTATTGTTGTTGAATCATAGTGATATACTGTACTTCCACTGCATTCTTGACAGGAAGCAAATAAAGCTCCCAAACACAGTAATGCACAGTCTTATGGTACTAGATACTGTAAATATATTAGAATTGTATTTGTTAAGTACAATTGAGGAATCCAATTAAGTTATATTATTGTATATCGTTTAAATGTCTATAGAGTATTTTAAATTATTGCAAACTACACTGCGTTGAAAAAAGAAAGAAAAGGTTATATATTATAACACCAACCACTCTGAAAAGTGGACCAAAGTGACACTTTCTCTCTTTTCTATCCATACCCCTATTTCAAATAGGTCTGTCTGCTATTTTAAGACCACTGTAAGTCCTATGATTGGGTTAGCAGTCTAGAACATAATGTTTCAGAGCATCCTATGGAGGCTTTGCTCATATGGGGATGCAGCATTCCAAAAGGTGCTGTTGGCACAAAGCAGGGATGACCATGGGAATGCTTGCACTTTGAAATATGCCCCAAGGAAAAGCAGTTTTGGTCAGAAAACACCATAACCACTAATGTACCCCAAATGTGACCTTTTAACGAAGGTGTCTGAACAGAATTGGGTTACACACAACTTTTATTTTAAAAAATGTAGTTTGATGTCAAAGAGCTGTGACAAGAGAGGTTGGAATGTGACCAGCAACACGTGGTTTAACCATACCTTAGCCATGACAAAACTCAAAATACTGTATGTTATTAAAGAACGTGAGAGCAAAGATCAATTTGTTTACTATGTTAATGTTTTATGGCAAGCAGAAAACAAAAGATGAAATGTGTTTCCATTAAAACTTAATTTTTTTCCCCTTCTAGTTCCTTTTCTTTTTGTTTGTTATTTGTTTAGGAAAAAACAAAAGGCAACAAGGCCTTATGCAAAGGCCATTTGTGTACAGGCTCCTCCGGATGAGAAATGACAGGCAAATTCCAAGTCCAAAGCAGTTTTTCTGTTTTGTGAAAAACAGTAATGAATGTGCCTGTGTGTGGTATCACAGTCCAAAGCCAGCTACCTACACCAGTGTGCAGAGAAACCGGCACAGGCACCAACAGTGTGACCACCAGAGACTTCAGTTGGCTGCAGTGAGAAGAAGATACATTTTTTGTGAAAGAAAATAAATGATTTGTGATAGAAATGTGGCCTCCAACTCCAAAATGGTTCTTGACCATGAACCTCACGTAACAGACTAGCAAACAGAGAGGAATAAGAGGTGCAGAGAAGAGGTTTGAAGGCCCTGGCTGAGGCACTTGCACGTGCTCTGGTTTATTCAAGAAAGTTATGGGCACACCTGAAATCCCCACCTGAATCTGAACCTGAAAGATTTCACAGCATTTACCTTGGTCAGAATAGTAGCAACCTCCTTGATACTGAGAATAGTGTCTTCCTATACAAAATCTAAAGAAAATGTACAACATTTGCTGTATTTACCCCTCAGGGGATATATCCAGATATAGATAGAGGTATGGCCAAATTCTACATGAACTAAGTCCAAAATAACTTCATTAAAATGAACTGAGTTGGCCTGGGTTTACAGCAGCATAGCTATGCACAGCATTTTACCCACAGATGCCAAAGAAAACACTGCACCTTCTTTCTAATTACATCATGGGAAACTTGTTAATAGAGCTGCAGGAAGTTTTTGTAGCACACGGTAATATTACATTCGTTTCTACAATGACATCTGGAACGTATACGGAACTCATCAAAAGATTTGCAAATCTTTTAACAAATCTAAAGCATGTTGTGAGTAGATCCCCTAAAGTTTTAATCATATTTCCACGGGTTTCTTTCTTAGTTTAAGGTTAAACTCCCGAAGTGATGCTGAAGGTAACAAATCAGGGCCTTCCCTCGTAGCAGCTTTCCCATGCAAACAGCTCAGTGTGCCTGTCACTGTTGAAGGCACAGTTGGTGTGCTGCAGAAAACTTTCTATAAAGCTACAGATCATATTTGCATTCACAGCAATTTTCATAACTGGCCAGTGACTGCACGTTTCCTTCCCAAGCCCTGAGCCCTTTGTTGCAGTGACAGTTCCCGCGGCGAGGGCGCTGCAGTGAGCGGGGCAGGGCAGACCCAACATTCTTCTCTCGGTGACAGCCACGAGAGATGTGGGATGTACACAACAAAAACTGCACCTAAGGGGAAAGACAGCGAAGCTGGAAAGGCAGGGGAAGTCGCAAGCAATTTCAGTTTGGGATACTGATATGGTAAGAAACCTCCTGCATGCAAAACAAACCACACTGTAGCTGAACTTCACCCACAGACTCATTGCCCCTTGAATCCAAAGTCCCCATCTGCATCCCTGCACATCCAGACTGGAACAAGCATATCCAAAGGCTGGCAAGTATTTTCTTTTTGGAGTTTTGCCCGCTATTAGGAAATTGTAGGGGATCATTTTCTGACAGGGGACGTGCATTTGCAAATTTAAAATTTGCATCTAATTTTTAAAATGAAGATTTAGGGTTTCTCCCCCTGCACATTCCTGCAGCACAGATATATGTGTTTTGAAAGATTTGTTTGGTGAAGAATAAAGATGCCAGTTTTCCTATAATACATGGTGGTTGTGTTCCACAGAGCACTGAGACAAGAGGGAATAACACTGCTGTAACTCAAAATCTGACTCCTGCTGTTTTTCCTGAAAGCAATACACTAAATACTATCTGTTTGGAGACCCCAGCGTGAGTCTATTTCAATCATCCTTTTCATAACTTAGTGCTATGAAAGGCCAAAAAAATGGAAATACTAAAGTTTGCTTTGTTTCCAGGTCCTCCTGTTCTTGATGCAAACAGATCACAAGATCAATTAAAAAAACCAGCTTAATGACACTTAAACTGTGCCTAGTATTAAAACTGATTAAGAAATTTGTTTCATAGGCGATCCCAAACAATTGGTGGCCGCAGCAGACATGGGAAATGTTTGCATGGAAGGCCAGCTGTATGATTAGCCTCTGCCTTCATTTGCCCAGCAATTTAGGGGAAACCCTGCATTTAGATCCCATACAACTAAAAGGAATTCCCAAGGAGATTACAAGATTTTGATCTTATTGTTTAATTCCTGTGGCTGAGAATGAAAAGGAGCATTGCCTCAATCTTTGGGTAAAGGGAAACCCAAAGGCATTTTGAAGACTATTCACACCACTCAGCTTAAAAGATGGGCTAAGGGAACTGACAGCCTCTCTGGAGTCCCTCTACAATAGGGAGAGCAAACTTGCTCCAGGGGAGGCCTTAGTTCAGCTCTGACAGACCTGCTCCTGCTCAACTGGAGAAAAACTCCAGGGAGACATGCTGGATAATTTATCTGCTGAAATTTAGCACCAAAATTGGTGTTGTGTGAATGAACCTCCATTACCCCTCTACCATTTGCCTCAGCTGCTCTTGGGCATTAATTATATTTTCCTTGGGCTTTTTTAACTGCAAGCATTATTATTTTATATGTTGTGGAATAGATGCCCTATTACACCAGTGAAATTAGCTTTGCTTTTCCCTTTTACTGCCACTCTGTTCTTGTCTCTTCCAACCAGTCTCTGACTCCTATTTTACACACGGAATATTTCCCTGCAGAAATGATTTCAAAGAGAATTGCAAAAGCCAGATAATTATCCAGTGATTTGACTGGAGCAGTTTTCCACAAAGCTGATTATTTATGATTTTGAATTCCTCTGAACATATGTGCTGTGCAGAGATCTCTACTCCAAGGGGTGAACCTTTCGTAGTAACTGGTCATGAAGGATCCCACTGAGTGTCCAACAATGGGTGTCCAACCCTCTCCTCGTTCTTTCAGCAGAGTGCATCCAGGCTGCTGTTCTGGAGCACATCAGGCACATCTCAATCCCCTGCAAGGACTGCACCGTGCCACTGGAGCTGAGTTCAGCCTCCAGGATAGGCCTGTTCAAAAGGCAGTGGAATTTAACCATCAGGCATTTTCCGTAGCACTAAACATCACACAGAGCATGGTTACTTGTCTCAGCACCTTCTGAGGTACGTATTACATTCCTTAAAGACACGGAAATATATACAGAACAGGAGGGTCAGGTTGGATCTCAGGGAAAGGCTCTTCCCCCAGAGGGTGGTTGGGCACTGACCAGGCTCCCCAGGGCAGTGGGCACAGCCCCGAGGCTGCCAGAGCTCAGGGAGGGTTTGGACAATGCTCTGAGGGACAGAGTGGGATTGTTGGGGTGTCTGTGCAGGGCCAGGAGATGGACTTGCATGATCCTTATCAATCCCTTCCAACTTAGGGTATTCTGTGATGATATAATTCTATGATACTTAAAAGAATTAGCATACTCAGAGAAAAAAATGCACTCCTCAAATTGCATACTGTGTCCCAGGTAAAAAGCTTCAAATGCACACACATCATATATGTATTTCCATGCACATGTACAAATATATGTAAACACAAAAACTTATATAAATGTATGTGTGTGCACATCTGAAAAACACTCAACTGCAGATATTCAGAGGAATTTCTATAAACTCCTTCCTCAGTCTTCCCTTTTCAAGGCAAGTGGATTTTGTGGCCTCTCACTGAAATACAGGGAAACAAATTTTCTGCATTTTCTTCCAGATCTCTGTGTCCTCAGCACCACAATAACACTTGATAAGACTTCCTTCTTTTATTTGTAGGGTTGTTTAATTATTTGTTGGTCTCAAAGAAAAGCAGAAATACCAGGGGCTTGGATCCAGATGATCTTTAATGGCCCTTCCAACCCAAACCATTCTGTGATTCTATGATTCTGGAGCTGCAGAAAGTGGGGATGTGTGAAACCTCTGTCCCCCTCACCTCAGAACAGAAGGCAGCCTAGTTCAGTTCTAAATGCCTTGCCAAAGGCCCCAGCAGGAGCCCAGAGTCAGGGCTGCAGCTCAGCTGCCCTGGTTTTGGTGCGGGTACGCGGCGCGGTTCCTGCAGCACACCCAGCGACAGCTGTGATGGATACACGTTTACTGGCAAGCACCTCACAGCCCTGCTTCCTTATCTCCCTCTTTAAGAGATAAGCTACTTAATATTTGCCCCTGGCTGATACCGACCAATGTGTCATGATACAGCTGCACCCGTGGTAACCTTTTGAGCAGACGCAGGCGCTTCCAGCCAGAGCCCCAGCACCGGAATGCCCCGCGAGTGCTTTCACAGTCATGACTCACAGAAATGCTTTCTGTTCTCAAAAGGCCACGAGCAATGCAGCAGGACAGGTTTGTCCACCCACTGCATTTTGTTCCAGCAGTTCTGGCACAGAGCTGAATCTGGGATCAAATAGTCTTAGGAAGCCAACATGCCAAGCTTGAGGAGTAGGCTAATGTAAATATATAATGGCGTGGGAAAAAGTCTTTTGTTTGTTAATGGCAGGTGATACAGAATATCTGTTGTTCGGGACAAGCAACCGCAGAGTTGTTGGATTGCATTCAACGGTGCCCAGTTGTCTTTCTTTTGGGGCAGAAGTTGCTTTCCTCTCTGTGCCTGTGTGCACATGCACCCGGCAAGGATTTCAGCAAGGCAGTGCCTTAACAAACTTTTCATTCCATGAAAAAAAGAGGGGGAAAAGGGTATTTTGTGGGAATCTAAGCAAGAAGTACCTGGAGATGGGTGGCAGCAGCATGGTACGAAAATATGTGCTTTGGAAATCTCAGCTGACTACCTAATCCCAAGCACTCCTGGAGGAAGGGGAGGAATGAGGAAGTCAGTTTGCGGTTCCCACTTCTCTGGCTGTGAGATCCAGAACATAATTACTGAGCTACAGTTCAGCCAGCTTTTGACAAATGAACCACCAAGAGTTTTCTCTGCATGTTTTCTATTCAAGTGTATTTAGTCATAAATACTTGGTTCTAATGGCATTTTCTTAGTCAAACAGAGCCACTCCTAAGCACTAATATTCTTGGTATAAGGCTGTTCTTTTATTCTGGTTGAAGGTCTTTTTAGAGAAGTTGAATATTCTGGATTTTTTTCAGCCACACTAATTTCAGCTAATTACACCCCTAGCACTCTACATCTCCAAACCCTTTGCAACAGTTCATATACTCTGTGCTGGGAGGTTGCCATGAAAGAGAAATAATCCCTGTGATATCCAGTAAAGTTATCAAATTAATTTTATAAAAGGAAGAAATCATAGCAGAAGGACACAAACATCAGGTCAGACCACCACATTTCCTTGTTCCCAAGGACCTTATTCAAATTCAGCTTCTCTAGTCTCCAGGAAAATAAAACAGAAATTCCTGAGTTAATAATGCTCCCAATTAGCTTGTCCAGAGGTATCCTCATTTGAGAGGGATATAAATCTCTCTCTATATATATTTATATACATAAATATCAACTTGATTTATTTATATCTGTAAGTATCAAAGACCTGGAGGAGGAAGCAATGAGCCATGAACAATCCCTGCTGGTCTTGCTGTATGCTTTGGCTGTATTTGATGACTTAATATTAAAATGATAATGTACGTGTGCAAAAGGTTTATTTTTAATCAGTGCATATTTTTCAAATCATATTACTTTTGAAGTCAGAGGCAGTACTCGTTTTCATTCTTTGCACTTTTACAAGCAGATAATAAGAGGTACTACAGCCCTTTTGGGGCTTAATTTCCTCAAGTGGAAATTAAGATTCAGTAAATGAAAAACCCTCTACCAGTATTTGAACCATTTGTATAGTTTTTGATTCTGTGTGAGCAAGTTACATAAAACACACTTAGTGAAAGTACCAGCATTGTCAATTTTTGTTTTCAGGTATTCCTGAAACCCTCTCCCCATCCCTAACCACCTACCATCAAAGAGAATAAACAGAAATCAAATTTTTCAAAACCCAGCCAAATGGATGCTTTCCCAAGGGCCTGCATTTGCTTTTGCTTTAAAAACAGCACCCTCAGTTTTGTTTAAAGCCTTTTTGCATTCCAGACGTGCCTCTTTTCCCTAGATGGGTTCACTTGAGCTTCTTTCTCCACTTCAGCTTTCCAGTGAGCTCCAGTCCCTCCCAGTGTGGTACCTGTTCCAGTGTCTCTCCTCAGGCTGAGGCAGATCCAGGAGCCCTTGCAGAGGGAGTTGGCCACGGTCCTGAGCTCCGTTCTGCTGGCACTGCAGTGCAGGGAAGTGTTTGCCTGCTCCCATCATCTCCAGCTGAACCAGGAGGCAGCTCAGCCTGCCCTTCCACTGGGTGACTGCAAGGGAAGAACATCAGCTTAGGGAGCAATAAATCAAACGGAGCCCTGCTCAGCTCCCACTCTACACCCAGCAAAGCCAGACTAGAGGATGCTGTGACCTAAATGAGAGGCTCCTCTAAGTCTGGCGTCAAAGGTGATTAAATCCCTCTGGGTTCTGAACATCTCATCCTAAACTACCCATTTCTGTTTGGAAAATGTTGAGACATCTTTTGTTCAAAAGCTTTGAGTTTAGCATAATTCCCATGTTTTCCTTCCCTTCAGTAACTCGGCTATGGAAAAAAGACCTCTGCAGGGAAATGTCAGGATTAGTCTCAGAATGATAATGTAGCTCACACAGTCAACAGAAGCACCAGGAAGAAAAAAAAAATTGATAAAAACAGGTCCATAAAAATTAAAAACTGGAAACTCCTGAAAAGACAGAGTCTGTGCAGAACAGTAATGCTGGCACAGATCCTACTCAGTATGGAACTGCAGCACTTATGGGGCTGGCAAGGCTACACACATTTATCTGTCCTCTAACACAGTCACACACTTGTCTTGGTTGGAAAAAACTCTCAAACTTTGCAAAGAAAAATTTCTTTGGTAGGAAAAGAGAGGTTAATCAAGGCCAAAATAAGGTGGAGTTGTGAGGCATCTCTCAAATTCGCCATAAAAACAGATTAGCAAGTGAGAAAACTTTTGAGAGTCGGCTTCGTTGTATTATTTTAATTATATATTATAAATACATATAACATATACTACATATAGTATATAGTATGCAATTAATTATAATTATAGAAATCAATTAATATATGAATCAATAACACACTAAAACAAATTAATATAAATTCATAACTATTAAATAATTATTGATGTATTGTAATAATATATAATGACATATGATATTAACATATAATTATACAGTATATAATATACCTTATTGCCATATCATTAAGACATTATATATTTATATGTTGATATGCTATATTAATATGCCAGTATATATTCTCTATTAATAATTATTATTAATTATATCGTTTTCTATATTATGAATATTATTAGTTATATATTCTGATACATTTAATCTAAAAGCTTGAAAAAGAGGAGGAACAAGATACAGAAAGATTTCACAATTATCAAACTGAAATTAGTTGGCTGGCCCAAACCAGACCCTGTCTAAAATCCAGGGAATCATAAATTTTTGTGCTTTCTTGGCAAGAGAACACTTTGCAGGACTCTGTGTGTGTGGGAATCAAGGAGCACAGGCCAGGTGTAGCGAGGCACAGACTTAGAAGGTTTTTTAACATCACTGCAGACACTGGTGAGATACAGGACTACTCATCCCAACAGCCATACCCCAGAGAATTTAAATGGGTTATTTTCAGTCTTTTTCAGCATTTCCACGTGGAAAGGGCTTGGCTTCTCTGCACCGTGGGGTGGTGATACTTCTGCACCCTCTGGGGTAGAACAGGGCAGAAGGCAAGATTGATTTCCAGAGCTACAGACAAACTGCTGGAAAACTTGGTGTGGTCACTGCTGCTTCTCCTGGCAGTGGACAGGAGGACACTCGGTGGCCAGAGTTATTGAAGAGCCTGAGGAACGGGAGGCACCCAGAGACCAAGCACAGTGGTTCCCCAGGGACACTGCAGCCCTGCCACAACGCCAGCAGGCCTTCACTGAATCCCCCATTATTTTGCCTTATTATTTGGATCATATTTGTTTCCTTGGTGCTTCCCCAAAAGGCAGCACAGAGCATCTTTCTTTTCAAGACGAGCAACAAACCAGTGCAAAATACCCACACTGCCATGAGAGCAAGTTGCTACACACCCTCAGCACAGGCTAAGGACTCACTCCGAGGTGGATGAGGCAAACAAACAAACAACCCCACCCAGATGACAAAGCAAATATTCCACTGCTGTCATTTTGGCCGCGCACGTGTCAGGAAATCACAGGCACAAGGGACACCGTGCTCGCAGGGATTGCTGCCCTTGGGAGCTGCCCTGTGTCCAGCAAACAGCCACGGCCGAGGATGTGCAGAGGCACAGGCCCAGGCTGAGCACACCTCAGACCATGTTTACACACTCAGGGCATGAATAAAGGCAGAATTTTCCAAACTATTTTAATGTAAATACAGGGGCGCCCACAGCCGAGCAGGCCGGCAGTTCTGCCGGGCCGGCTGCCAAGGAACAAATGTGCTGCAGCGTATTCCATTTACCCCCAAACAATGGGGAAAGGGCCCTCTCGGGCTGTTCCAGCCGTGCCCAGCGCTGCTACGTGTCTGCCCACAGGTGCCGTGCCCCGCCAGCACTCCCGTGCGCTCCCAGGGATTTGTTCCCTGCCTTGGCTTCCCTGTCCCAGCGCGGCTGCCGGAGCCCGGCCCGGCTGCCCAGCCCAGCAGGCACACGCAGCGCTGGCAGACTGTGCTCAGCTGTAACCTAAATGTTTTTTACCTTCCGGGACAAAACCTCAGCCTAGTAATGATGATGGGTAGCAAAAAAATTTGCTAATTCTGTGAGGTTTTCTTTCCAGCATTTCTTTTCCATTATTAAGTGTACACATTGCAATAAGAAACAGATTCAGTTCATGCAGTTTTTCCTTTGGACATAAACACAGAAAAAAAATAATAATCATATGGTTCACTGCACTGCTCCCAAAACTTTCAGCTTTCTGTTTGCTATTCTGCTGCTGTGAAATACTTAGAAGTGCATCCTGTATTAGCATACAAATAGTGTGTATAATTCAGTATAAACTGGGTTGTTTATAAACATCAAACATTATTTATAGTGCTCACACACATCACCATGGAAACACAGTAATTGCTATACCATTAGGACACAATTTCTCTGTGCAGTGAGGGAGAATGGCAATTTATCTGCATCTGGGTGGTTTCACATTGCTGCTTGTGGCCACTGATCTCCCCTCCAAAGCATCTTTGGATGTGGAATTAGTTTTGATTACTGAAGAGAAGATTAGATCAATATAAGAGCGAGATGCAACAGAAGAGCACATGTGAAAACACTGCAATTATTGCGCGGGAGTGACGTGAACTGTTCAGTGGGGGGGATTCAAAGACCAACTGCGGAATTTGCAGCCCAGCCAAAGGTCACTGTGGCCACTGCTTCCCACTGCTGCTGGTCACTGTGTGCTGCCTGGCAGCCTCGAGGAAGCACAGTATTGATTGCAGATTCACAAGGTAAAAAATTAGCAAGAACAGACACTCTTGTTCCTAGTTCTGCCAGTAAGGTCAAGGATTGAACAGACCACAGAAGTGCTTTTCCCCTTTAAAGAGAACAGAGTATGCAGAGTGCCAACATTTAAAGGTACAGAAGAGTATAGGGGCAGAGTTTATAAAGGACGGCTATGTCTGCATATAGAGAGACACCAACTGGGGTTTTTGTTAATATGAGTGAGACTGTAAGGCATTAAGATCATTGCTTTCTGTCTGGCACTTGAAGTGGAGGCTGTGATACAAAGAAACACATTCTTGGACCTAACAGTGTTAATGGCAAGATTATCCCACCTTGGCAATAACAGCTTCCTGCTCGGTCATATCTGCCTGACAAAGGCCCTTTAAGAGAGCTAACAGAAAAGGGATGGAAATTCATCACAGCATCCTCATACCAGACTGTATTAAACCACGGCTTGAACTGATCATATGTTTGAATATAAGAAAATATAATAAAATTCTCAGCTGTAATTATCATTCCTTCCAACCAAGATGTGTAAGGGTGGGCAAAGAGGATCCCTGTGCTTTTGATGCAAGGTTCACATTCAGGCTAATTTTGCAATATCACTGGAGGCAAAACTCCTAGAGATGCTAAGTTGGAGTCAGAGGGTTGCTCCAAAAAGACTGTATATAGAAACTCTCATTACTGCATGAATTGAGCTTATTCCCCAGCTGGATTTCCTGTGAAGTGTCCAGCATTTTGTCCCATCAAAAATTGCTCCTGAATTCAGAATGGAAGATTCCTTTGTGCAATCTGTCATAATAACATGAAACCAGAATGGCTTCTCTATTTCTGATAGAGGTTTTCCTCTCAGAAGGGAAAAAACAAGGTCTTCTCCCCCCTTGCAGATGTAAATTCTGCAAAGTACTTTGGGAGCCTTTAGGATAAAAAACCTGCTTGAGTAAACACAGGGTATAATTATCATCATCTGTCTTCTCTGTGAATCCATACATTTTATATTCCGTTTAAAACAGGAAAAAAAAGTCCTCGACGGGCTGTCTTCCAGAGCACCAATTTAGCTAATGAGAGTGAATATCAATGACTGCTGGCTAATCAGAATGGTATTAGCATAAATTTTACTTAATGAGGACATATTTGCCGGGTGCCAGGAGCAAAATGGTACTGAGCTGGATTGTAAAATGCAATGGATGGGTAAGTCTCATCTGGAGAGAAAACCAGCAGATCAAATAAACAACTGCATCTGAGGTCCCTGTTAAACTAGAACTTTTGGCAACCCGGGATTTTAACCTCACTTGAGGCTTTTCGAACTTTTTCATTACAACAGAATGTTATCAACTCTAACTGTGATGAATTAAACACCCTGGGGAAAGCTTGACAAGAGATTCAGTTGAACTCTATTAACCTCACGTGGGTAGGTAGATCGCTGAGGGAACTGGCTTTCTCTTTCATTTAAGGCATGCAATAGATGCACTCTGCTGCCCAACAAAAGTGTATTTTCCCTTTGTGCATTGTGTAAGGCCCTCCTGAACAGTCCCCAGTGCTGCTCTCAGCCCCAGAAGCAGCAATGTTACATTGCCCTCTGTCTGCCTGCCAGGGATCTGGGGTGGGACATTCCCTGGGGCCACTCTTGTCCCGAAGGAGTTAAGTGCCAGCAGCATCCCAGTGCCCTTCTGCTCACTGCATTTCTTCCCCTTTATAGAGAATCCCTATTAGACAGTCTGAGAAGTCTCCATGAACAATATGAAAGATTTTTGTCTACAGTAACATAAAGAGGTTAGAGTTCAATACTCTCACAAAATATTTAATCTTGTGAAATGCTTTTTGTAGTGTCATTCTTGTATATACCTGCTTTGAAATTCCTAACCTCAGATTCTTCTATGTAAAGGAATATAGGGCACAAGTGTTCTTACCTTTGATATACTATAGGATCTAACAATATTTAACTGGTGAAGTCATTTTTGTTTCCAAACCTGTGTCTCAAATATGCTTGGGAACGTGGAAACTCACAATGCCCTTATTCATGACATCAAAATCAGTTCCATGGTAACACATTGTGATGACAAAATACACAGATTGCAAGGTCACAAGTCACACTTAAGAACAGGCAGGGGAGAAATTGTTAGTTTAATGAATAACATTAGCCAGTTCCAATAGGAATAAAAATAAAGAAAAAAAATAAAGTGCCTAAAGTAAACACCCTTAAATGCACTTCAGAACCATTTCATCTTAAGTAGTTCTTCAAAGGCAGAAGGCTTCCACAGCTTTCACCTCTGCAGCAAAGAGAAGCCCACATGAAAAGAAAAGAGGCACCATAAGCTAATGATGGCCCTGGCAGTGCATTTCCTCTCCATGCACAGAGAGAACCAGCAACTGCAGGGAAGAAATGGGGGAAGAAAAGGACTCACATTCATTCCAGGCTAAATCCCCCAAAGCAACTAATGATTCTCATGCTCAGCAAGGACTGGGTTTTCACACACAGTGACAAGCCACTTCTGAACCTTGCATTTCCTTGGTCTATAGCCAGGTGTTTGGAATATTTCTGTCACAGAACTGTGGGACAGATCGTCCTGCTGAATTTGAAGTGGTGCCCTCACTGCTGATTTACTGAACGCTGCATCACAAGGAGGCAACTCGGGTTTATGGGGCTGTGATGTGCTCAGGACACCTCTGACATATGTAGGTATGAGAAATCCCTGCAACTGCCTCATCACCTGGGTAGATAAAACCTGCAAAAGGGAGAGAGGAAGGGAAAACACAAGAGAGGAAATTCCCAGCCCCGTAGCCGAACAAATGCCAGGCACCTCTGAGACTTTGTCATTGCCATCAGATTTGCTTGTGACTTCTCAGGGCAACAACAGGAAAAATGTGGAGCACTCCAAGTAAATGAAGCAGAAAACCCTGTGGTTAAGGGAATGTTCTTGCATATGGCATGTCTTAGTCATTAGGTGCTTGGTCCATGAAGTCACTGTACAAAAAGGAACAAGCACACTTTTGAATGGGTTTTCCCTCCTGACTGTTACATCTAAACCTTCTTTGAAAGCACAACTGAAATATGTCACATACAATCTATTTGACACAGCTGTGTCATAAAATTGGCACTGTATGTTCTATGCTTACCACAGTCTGAAAGGTCAACAGAGAGGATAGATTTCCTTTAACCTCTTGTTTAAATAGCAACTTATTTTTATTAGAAAAGATGTTATTTTTTTTTTACCATATCATGGCAGACAGCCCTATCCCAATACATCCTTACATAAACAGTGACTGAATAGCCAAAAAACAAATTGCAACTTAAAGTCTACAAGGAGAACCACCACAGATTAGTTTTCTTTCCATATATCAGAGCAAAGGATTTGAAAGGTAGGAGCATTTCAAAATAGAAGGGGGAGCAGCATCTTTGATTTTTATTTAAATGATGTAAAATCACTGGATTATTAAAAAATAATGAAGCCTGCTTTGGTAAGGCATTAACATTTTTAACATATTCCTGAGCTCTGACAGTGAAGGGGATGGTAAAATTCCCTCTATATTATATAAAAGGGCTTGACAGTTGCATACATACTTAACCACAGGTGGGGGGCTCTTCTTAATTTGGTGTCTATCATGTGATGCTTCATAAGCAAAGAATAGCAGGCCATGCTGCTTTATTCAATTGGGTTATGCTTTTACTCTTTCTTCCTGCGTGTGAAAAGCATAACAGAGAACTAGCAGAGCAGAAGTAAGATGTGTTTTGTTAGTTGTCTGAAGCCCTGGGGCCCGGAACCGGATAAGTCCTGATATTATACCCTGGATTGAGCAGAATAAATCCATTTTGTTTCCTCCAAACATTTAGCCATTAAAAAAATATGAGATAGAAAAACAGACTTTGCTGTCTGCATGCCTTCTTGTAAAGCTTGTATTGTGGAAATGTCAGAATCATTAGGTCACTGGCATATATTTTGCAAGCTAATGCTTCTACTTTAATTCTCACTGGGGACTGCATGTCTGCTTTTCAAATAAAACCCAGACTGAAGATGGTGAAGAGAGCTTAAAATGATGCTGGTAACACTCTGTGATGGCTGATAACACTTCAGGATATGAATAATTAGGAAATTATCAGCCAAGGTTGATACAAGTACAGCTATTAAAGCACCAAGCCCCACAAAAGTAATTGCTAAGTGTTAAAATTGCCTCATAAATATTTGTGGCTCCCTTTAAATGTGCACAGAGACACGACTGAATAAAGTTTTAAAATAAACACAGCACAAGAAATAAATTTAATATGTGAAATCATGCACACAAGAGGAGAAGCACAGTGGGTTATACTTCAGAGAAAACAAGTGGATGAATTTGCTCCCGAATCACCCAAGGCAGATGCAAACAGTGGTCAGGGAAACACAAGCCCCATTCCAAAAATAGCTGGTTGTCTCTCAAAACACAGATCACTGATAAAATCTGGCGGGAGTTGAAGAAAGAGGTTAATAGGAGTAGACATAATAACACGAGGAGAAACACTCTCCACTCACAACTGGATAAATAAGTCTTGAACTTGCAGTGGTTCCTCTTGTGCCAGAGCTCTGACTGCCCAAATCAGCTGCTCAGCTCTGCACAGACACACGTTTCACTCTGTGACTGAGCACAGCAGCCCCTCTGCTCCAGAGAGAAAGGTCCACTGACAGTCCTTCTCCTGCAGGAGCTCACCCAGCTCCCCTGGCAACTCCTGCAGCCCTGCCAAGGGCTCCCAGGCTTGGCACCTCCAGGCTCTCCACCTTGAGCTTGGGGCTCCAGTGAACTCAAAATAGCCCAGCAGTCGAATCCCAGCCAAACCACTGAGTGCTGCCTCGTGTTTATAGCACGGCCAGTTGAAACCATTCAAACCCACAAGTTTACTGTGACTCTGATACCAGTTTATAAATCAGCCCAGCCTTATCTGCAAATTAATTTTGAGTCAGTAGGCAAGTTGGTGAACTTGAATAAAACTTCAGCCAAACACAATTTTTATTCTGAATTTCCAAACAAGTCCTTAAACTAAACAAATCCCATGCAGTTTCTGTTTTCACTGTGGACATCTCACACAGCCCTAAGTAGATGCAGATTTTTGGGTCCATTTTCATACTGCCAGCTCCATAACAATCCTCCAGGATATATCCTGACTGACTCTCACAGGAACTTCATGCACTGTGACACACTGGCTTAGAGTTACACTGCTCCAAAACAGGAAAATCAGCTTTGAACACTGAAAGGTGCCATTTCACCTGGCATTTTCCAGGCTATTAGTTTAACTTATGAGTACTTTAATAAATCAAAACTTTCCTGTCAACTTCTATAAAGCGAAAATGCAAGACCCCAACATATGCATAAGCATAACTCCACAGCCATCGGAACAGATAGACACTGTAAAACCTGAATCACACTCTGATGGAGAAAACTTGTCAATTTTACTGATCCCTTTCTTCAACCTGGTCTCCTCTCTATTTATTTTACTTAAAAATCCGTCTGGTTCTACAACCTATGCAAAACCCATTCTGTGTTACTCCTCTGAAACCGTACAGCACTTGCATTATCCTGTACAAATAAAAGATGAGTTTAAAGGCCCTCAGTTTTTACCTGTAAGTGCCTCCCCTTTTCTCCACTGCAGAATTGAGTAAGACAGTCAGTAAATAACTCATTAGAAATGCTAAATTGAGTTTTGCTCAATTTTGTTTATGATTCATTCTTGTCCTTCGACTAAGTGTATTGGGAAAAGATGAATTCCCAAAAGCTTGATTACTGGAATAAAATAATTTTCAGAATGTATGCCCAAAAAAACATTAAAGTATAATCTCTGCACTGTAAATAATCCTGTTAAAGCAGCAGTGTCTGACAAAGAGCAGAATGCCCTCTCAAGCATCTTTACCTTCAATGAATGTCTGTGGACTCTTCAGAGAGGAAGACGGTTCACAGAGAAATCTGAATTACACAGTTTCTCTGAAATACTGTGGAAGGCAAGTATGTATGGAAACATTTTCAGAAAGTGGATATGTATTTTCAGAAATGGTTTTGGATATAATTTTTCTCTGATTACTAGATCAATGGTATACCTATTTATTCTTAACTGCTACACAAAAAGAGTCTGCCAAGTATTGGCCTCAGGTATTTTCCTTTCCAGATCAAGCACAAGAGCAACTGGAACATGATGAAAAAGAAGCCCATGTTATTGCTCCTGTGAGCATGAAGGCAATGTTTTTGTGGGTTAGAGCAAAAGAGGACATGCTGCAAGAGAACCAGCCATCTCAAAGGTGTGGAGCATTTCATTTCAGCCTGGCCTTAGATTTTTAGCTGGCTTTGGGGTGAGCCCTCTCTGCCTTGTTTTCTCACTAATTCCCTCTTTTCACAGCTGTCTCACTCTAGGTAGGGCTCGCTGTGGCTGAAGGAGCAGCCCAACATCACTGTGAGGCTGCTCTCTGTACTCTTCAGAAGGTCCTGGGAGCTGGGGGAGACTCCTGCTCACTGGAGAAAGGCAAACACCACCCACTTCTGCCAGGAGGATGGTCTGGGTCAATCAGCCTCACATCAGTCCCTTTATGCAGCTAACCCTCATAGAAGCCGTTTCCAGACATGGGAAGGGGGTGACTGGGAGCAGTCAGCACGGATTGACCAAGGGCAAAGGACAGTGACCAACCCCTCTGCCTTCTCTGCCATGGTGAGCAGCCCAGCCCTGTGCACAAAGCAGGGGGGAAGGCAGTGCATGGTGTGCACCTCGGCTTCAGCAAGGCTTGGACACAGGCACACCCCAGCACCACCAGCAACAGAGTGTCTGTGCCAGTACTGGGAGAAATAACAGAGAGGAAAATGCTGTGGGACTCTTTTCATATGCAGCTATGAGATTTTAGAGATTTTTTTTAGATTTGGGTGCATAAGTTATTCTCACACCCAGAGAGTGTGTACAGGCTACTAGTCAGCTGAAGTTACCAAAACTCCTTGGAAAAGAAAACCCGTTTATAGCAAAGGAATTGATAAAAGCTTTCTTTGGTGGCACTAAAGTGAAATCAAACCATTATGTCTGGATATGAACTGTATGTGAAAGTATAACAAAATCTTGAAGAAATAACATTTATAATTGTTTTCTTATAAAACATTGTCAGGAAAAGGAATACTTACTGAAGAGGTGAAAATGCCAGATATTAGGTTGTTAAGAAAGTGAATACAGTAGGAAGACAGAAGCCATTAAAAGCTCAAAAATATATTCTCAGATGTTTTTAATGGCATAGAAATGCTATCGACGGAATACAAAATAAAGTTAACAGAATTCAATTTCCCCATTATAGGTGTGCCAACACATACTTAGAAGCATACTTAGATGAAAACTTAAGGAAAAAATGAGACTTATTGCTCTGAATCCAGCACCTTTAGAAGGGGTCTTTCGCCTACCAGCCTCAGAGCATGGGAATACACTGAAGGTTAACGATGGTATTTTGCTGTAAGGACAAAGAGTGGAACAGTATCATGGGCACAGAGCTGGTGGTGTAAGCTTGGACCTTAACAGACAGCAATGTAAATGTGGGAGTGAATAATTAACTTCTGTAGGAAAACCAGGACTGATCTGGGGGCCCTGCTAGGCCTTGGGGGGTTAGAGATGGTTATCAATATTTCTTTACTTACACAGAAGGAAAGTACACACACATGATAAATTTGGCTGAAAAAAACATCTCTCCATTTCGGCTGCCATAATTGTTGAACTCAAAACTTTAATCTGCAAAAAATGTGTATGAGACACACTAATCACAACAATTAGCCAAAGAACAGCTTATGAAGAAGACGCCCTTCCTTTGATTTCTGATGGTAATTGCTGTACAAAATCATCAACCAACCCCACTACGTGAGGCCTCGCAGCAACACTTTTGCAACGATGGGAATCATCAGAGACTGTAGTTAAAGCTGCAGGAAACTCAAATGAAGCTGGATGCCA
Source organism: Corapipo altera (assembly GCF_003945725.1). Classification (NCBI taxonomy): domain Eukaryota; kingdom Metazoa; phylum Chordata; class Aves; order Passeriformes; family Pipridae; genus Corapipo; species Corapipo altera. The sequence goes on from NW_020884938.1 coordinate 486,525, forward strand.
GTGAAAATGGCCAGGAAAAAGAGAAGCTTCCAGTGCTCATGGCTGCACAACCCCCTGCTCCTTGCTGCAGAACCAGGTTGCAAAGCTCTTATGCCAGTGGTGGAGAAAAGAATTGCACAGACTGAAAAAGATATTCTTTCAATTGCAGATGGATGATTTACAGCTGGAATAGAAACCTGGAAAAGACCTCGTGTCAGCAGACACTCTGTCTGAGTTTTCAATAAAAGAGAGGTAGTACAAACACCAGAGCCCAATGTTGTTCGTGTAAATAGGTTCAGGAAAATTCTCTGGGTCTCAGACAGGATGGGGTCTGCCACTGCAAGACACAGTAAGGCAAAAAGGAGCCTTTGCAAAAGGTAATGCCCCAGGCAATGAGGGCTGGCTGGCTGCTGAAGAGAAACCTACCCCTTTCCCCAGCTGGGAGGAGAAATTTAGGTGGCAGATGGTACTTCACTCAGAGGTTCTAGATCACTGGTGTGTAACACTGCCTGGTCCTAATCTCTCCCTGGATTTCTCCCTTATTTTGTGCATTTAGACCTCAGTGGAGGAAAATAACTTATAAATGTGCTTAACTTTAAAGAGGTGATTAATGCCTGAAGACATCAGCAGCAGGTAAGCACATAATTACTTACGTCTAAAATAAAGATGAGATTTGTACGCTGTAAGTGCATTCCTAATAGGATTTCTTAGGGGAGATTTTTTAATCTTGTTTTGCTCACCTGTAGAGAGTCTAGCAAAAAGATTTCTCTGAAGAAAAAAAAAAGGCAGATATGTTTCCTTGGCAGGGACGTTTCAAAAAGAAACAAGATTTTGATTTGCTTGGAACACAGCATATTTTAACATACACTGATTTCTTCAAACATTTGCAGAGTCTGTATGAGGGGGCTGTCAAGCCAGCATAATCCATCTTTTGATTTTTCAAGTGCAATATCTCTGCCTGCACTTCTGATTGAGCCACAGTAAACAAGAACACTTCCTCCCCTTTCTGCAAGGCCTGTTTGATGCTGTTTCTTGATCTTGAATTAGTTGTTGACTCACAGCAAATGCAAATCAAGTCCTTTTACAGGATGAATCATCTCTGCCCTTGGTTAAGGGGGTAAGAAGAGATGAGAAGGGAAACAGTGCATTTCTGGACAATGCTGATGACTGAGGGCTGGTGTGACTCATGCTTAGGAGGCCACTCTGCACTTTCAAGTCAACAACTGAGGAGATGAAGAAGCAACTTCAAACGGGGCTTTCAAAGGGAGAAGAAAACAGGAACTGGGTTAAGCTCCAGAGCAATGCACACAGCCACATCCTGAAGCCCCCACTGATGCAAGACTCCCAGTGACATTACCTTTAAGGTTTCCAAGCACTAAGCTCAGAGTTCATGGTTTAACACTGACCATGAGTTAGCTGGGCATTTCAAAGAGCCCAAAGTCCACTCAGTAGAGTTTTAAAACAATTATTTTCTGGTCAGATTTTGTAACAAACAGGAACCAAGAGAGCTGTATGTCATTTTCCTCAAAAAACCAGTTTCCTTCTCATATACACAGCACTGTTATGAAAACTGGGGGCATTTGCAGGGCTATAAGGAAGAGGATATGGATGGGGGCATGTCCCTTCACTGAAAACTAGGTGTGGAGGACAACTCTCAAAGAATAATCCAATAAACCATTTTCATATCCACTCTAATTCTACTCTATGTGCAAATTAATACAGACTTAGAAAAATGTCAGTCCATGCAGCAAAGGATCTGTTTGCTGAGGAGAAAGAAAGAGAGACAGAAATAACATATCACAAAATCAGTAAGCCAGGAGTGTATCCACTTCACTGCTTACCATAGACAGACATAACCATTTCTTTGCAAACAGAGGAGAAAAATGCTTTTTATTCAGTTCACTAAAAATTGAAAGAGACTTTTGGCTGTTCCCTTATGGACTGTTTTAGGGAGGTCTTCTTTTTTAAAAATCAAAGATTTTTCCATGCATTACTTTCCTACCTACCACACACATTACTGCACATGAGCCCCTTTTGTGTTCAGGTACACCAGGCTTAATTGCAGAACTGAGACTGCTCTCTTTGGAGGACAAGGAATCAACATGTCTTGTGTGCAGGAGCAAGACTCTGTCTTAATCCTATAATAATTTTCTTATTCCTTTCATATTCTTGTCACTGGTGCTTAAGACAAAAACTTGGCAAAAGGGCTTTAGAACAAAGTCAAGGTATTGCTTAAGAGTTTAAAAAGAGCAGGAAAGAAGAGATTTACCTATTTTTAGAGCAGCAATGAAACAAATACTTTAAAGAGTTAGAATGACTTAGTTAAGAAAATTTTGGATTAAAGAACAAACACAGTGAGGATTACACTTGGGAATTATGCGACAACACAGAGATGTCCCCGTTGTTTCCCTCTCTGAGCAGACCTTCTCCCTCAGCCCAGCCTTTCTGGGACAGTTGTGTGGTCATTCAGCATGGACAACACAGGCACCAAACGATTTGCCTGACTTACATTAATAAGCTTCAAACCTTCTCTCTGCCAGAAACGCTCCCGAAGGCAAGTCAGGCTCTCACAAGACATTGCTCCTTTAAACCAGCATTAGATTTCTGTCTTGCCAGACCCTCAGTAACTGCAGTTTTCAGGTCTTGGCTAGCACTGAAACAGTTTCTGTAAAATATACCACAGATAGCTTCTAATTGGAAAATATTTGCTTGAGTAACAGTGCGTTTCATGTGTGTTCAGCCAGTTATGCCCCTGGTTAAAAGAGTAAAGCCTCTAAGAAATGGTTGAGAGAAAACGTCCACAGAAGGGACGTGGATGCATTTGTGGTGGCTGTTCAAAGTGAAAACAGAAAATCAGGTTGCCCAGGTTTTCCATTGTAATATAACTTTCTAGTCGCCACCTGATGCCAAGTTGCTAATTACACACACGTGGTGTAATAGGCAAGTGGTGAAAATTTGAGGCTTGCGGCACAGAATACTTATGGTTTTGCAGGGATTGTAACACTTTCCAGTGAACAGAGCCATCAAGGTAAGACCCCAAGTCCCCACTTGCAAAGACACAGCAACAACTCCCACTACCCAGCAGTACCTCATGTGCACCTCAGATCAGCTCTAGTGGAACCGGTGCATACTTGTCGTTCATTTAGGTAAACTCATATATTGGGTTTTCTGCTTTAAACTAGATAAACTCATGTTTTTCTGGCTTTAAAACATCAATTCAACTATCTTAACTTGTACGTGAAAGTGCTGGAGGAATGAACTCCCTGGCAATACTTATGGTGGGGGTTTTTTTAATAAATAATAAGTTTTTTCATATTTTACATAGCAGTGCTTTCTATTTCCTCAACCAAAATGAGATTTAAAAAAAACTAAAGCAGTGCTAGCCCCCAGTGTCAGCCATACCTTCTGCACCTTCCTTTTTGTCACAGCTGGGCACAGATTCCTCAAGGACAGCTAGTGGAGTTCTGCTGTCCCCTTGTTGCTTCGGCTCCCGGGCTGTTCCTGCCCGGATCAGGGCACTGGATGGAGCTGGATGTGTGGCACCTGCAAGCCCTGAGGAGCAGCCTCTGCCCTGCCCATGTGGGTTGGACACCTCCACAACCCACAGGCTTGCTGAAGGACCCTGGTTCCTGCACACTCTGTGTGTGACCCCAGCCCACAGACACAGCCCTCAGAGAGTTCCCAGTTGCCCCTGCACACACCTATTTATCCAGGCCACCATGTGTAACCAATTAACAGAAATCAACACTGCAAACCAACGGCCCTTGCTCAGGTGTTTCTCGTCTACATTTCACACTCATTCCCAGTGAGCTCCAGTTTGGTCCTGCACTCATTTGCTCTGAGTTGCTGTCACTGAGAGCTGTGACCAGGATCCCATCTGGGCATCAGGCCAAAGGCACACACAGACACAGCAGGAAGAAGCAGCAGTGCTCCAAAGGGCTGGTAGCCTGAGCAAGGAGGAGATCTGGGAGGACAAACAGACAGCAAACAACACTCTGAGAGGCTGAAGTAGTTTAGGAGCAGAAATCTCACTTACTTTTAACAGTGCTTTTGAAAACTGCATCCAGCATGACTTCTCCGAGGTTGTACAGGAAGTCAGCAGGGAAGCTGAGATGAGTAGCAGTCCAGCATCCACAGGACCCCAAAGCTCCTCCAGGATGGCTGGAGGCAGACTTCAAACAGTATAGATAACCCAACTGTGAGATTAGATCCGAGCCAGGAAAGAAGTCAAATAGTCCAGCACTGCTGCTGAAAACAAGGAACACGCACTGGCCCTAATGCTGGCCTCAGCTTCCAAACCACTGGAAAGAAAACCATGGCAGCAAAGCTTGCAGAAGAAAAGGGCTCACAGCTTCAGCAACAGCTAGGAGGGAGGGGGAAAAGGACCCACAAACTCTGCAATCATCCATACAAAACTGCACCAAGCTGTAGGGCTAGCGAGGTCCTCGTGGTGTGACGAACAACAGGCACCCCTGGCTCGGGACTTACTGCAGGCTAAGATGAGAGAACTGTGACTGGGAAAGAAAACCAATGTAACCAGGAGAAACTAGAAAATGGAAGAAGGGGTAAGGGGGAGGGAACAAACCCAAGTCCCTAATTTCTCTCATGCAAGGAACAGAAAGTCACAAACTTCAGGAACAACCTTGAATTCTGGTTTGGGCTTTCTTTTTATGTGGGTATTTTCTTTCTTATAGTGTTTTTTTATTCTAGCATGATGCCAGCAATAACAAACCATATGCTGCAAGAGATGGCTGTCCAGGTAAGTAATGAGGTGGTAAAACAAGGGTTCCTAATGCCTCAGACCCCTGCCCTGCCAAGGGGTGGCCTGGCTCCAAGGTGCTGAAGGACAAATCAGTGTGGAGGCCAAGCAGTCCCAGCCTTCATCAGTCAGTGGGTTCAGCACAGTCCAACAAAACTATTAGGCCTTCTGAAGACTTCCTCTAGACAACCCCGAAAGACCACGCAGGGGAAATGTTCATGCTGTGTTTGGAGAAGCAACCAGAGCAGCTGCCAAGCCCCAATCCCTGCCCAGGCACACCCCACATCTCACGTGCACAGCCCTACACTCGGGCTCCAGGACAAAGGGGACCCTGCACACCTGAGGAGAGGAGGGGTTGTTTTGCTGCCAGGTCTGACTGGAAGTGCTTCCTGCAGGCAGTGCACCAGAGCGGGGTGTTGCACTCAGGCTGCTGCGGAGACGAGTCACTAAGAGCTCTGTGGGCACCACCATGGCAGCACTGCAGGAGGAGAGGAAATGCCAAACTCCACACAACCACCACAGATAATCGCTTTATCTGTAACCTTTACCTCCTCAGTGAATCCACAGACCCACTGTGCTCTGAGCACAGTGTATCAGAAAGACTCCTAACAAAAAAAACCCAGCACAATTTGGACACTTATCTCAGGGAATAAGCACAAATAAATTTCCAAAGCAGCTTGTTGCATGGCAAAGTTGACTGAGAAGCTGAATTTTGTGAAGTGATGCTCTCTTTGCCCGGTGACACTGGGCACAGGGAATTTAGCAGGCATGGGCATGTGTCGGTAGTTTTAGGAAAAGGGAGTAGATGACAGATATACAAATGTGGAGATTGCCCTGAGCAGATAAGGCAGAGATTTTAGAAAATGGACTAAGGCAATGCAGACCTCCTCTGGTGATGGTGGTGTGCATCTTCCCCTGGAAATTGTAGCTGCACACACCCCCTCTCCCCAAATACACAGCCTTGCACCACAGCATATTCCTGACTTGCACCACCAGCTTCTCTTCCCCATATGGAAGGTTCAAGTAGTCATGTTATCCACTTCACTAAGCTCCACAGAAACACTTGGAAGACTAATAGTCTTCTGCAAATGATCCTGTTAGAAAGATTCACCACTGGCAATTTCATTCAACTATGTTGTTAAGTATGTTACTGCTGCCTCTTGCTCATGCAGCTGCCAACTATGTGATGGCAATGCTCAATGGAAAACATACTTTTCTGTTAAATAATGGCAGGTATGTTCCCTTGAAAAATCCAATCCTGCCATTTGGTTTTGCTTCACACATGCCAACTCTCAGGAACAGACTCTGGGGGACAACTCTTGAACCTTGCTGTGGGAAAGGCAGGTCTCTTTTGCTGAGAGCTGTTCGGAGCCTAGGGAAAGTGAATGTGGGGCAGCATACAATCAAAAGGGAAGATAATTCAAAATAAGGGAGCATTTAAAAATCCTTTCTTTGGCTAACACTGGCAGTAAATGTCTCACTTGAAATACTGCAAGAAAATTCAGGTTGTCTGCATGGGAGAGCTATGGCAGAGCAGGAGACTAAACCCAGTAATTAACAGTGAGATTTTAGCTCTGACAACATAAAGCATAGCACAAGGAACTGTCTAATATTTTGCATTTTTCTATAAGAACAAGGGCAGAGTTTAAAATAATGCAGGGGGCTTGAGTGAAAGTTAATCATTCAGCAGCAGCTCCCAGCCAGGATCCCCTGCCCCCGTTTTGGAGCGGGGCCGGGCTCTCTGTGGGCACTCAGGCCTACACGCGTAGATCATGTTTTGCAAAATTGGTGCCTGATGTCCTGGCTAAAACAATTCAGCCTTATTGCTTATGCAAAGAGCAGCCTGCAGTAGATACAACAGAAGCACAAGGGGAGGGCTAGCTGGCCTGGTCGTTCAACCATGAGGGTGTGCTGAAGGATTTCTCTCCGGGGCTCCCGGCGCAGCCCCACAGGCCGACAGGAGTCCGGCCACTGCGCACAGCGCGCAGGGAAGTCATTCAGTAGTCTGATTAAAATAACATCTTCTAATTCCCTTTCTGTTGTAATTTACAGCCTCTCTCCTTTGGCTGAACCTGCCAGCCATCCTGGAGGTGAACAAAGAGAATGTGCTAAAGTTGCCAATTCTGGGGCCTGGTGTGAGAGAAGGCCTTTGTTTCCAGAGGTTGTATTTACTCTGGAGACAGTTAATCAAAGCTCCGCAGAGCATTGTAATTCTTCTGTTCCTTTCGGACGGGTATGAACTCAGTGTCTGATCCCTGCGACCGTCTCTCCAATCCCCTCACTAAGCTCAATCCACTGTAACTCACACCAGGGCCGCTTAAGAAACATCCAAGCTTTTTCAAAATGGCTTTAGATAATTAAATTACATCACTAGTGTTGTTGTATTTCATATTAGCACCATGGACACCAGCTAACACAGCTTAAATGAGCATCAGGGCTATTTCAGCAGGAGGACATTTAACACCTACAGCCCAAAAGCGGACTTGGATGGAGCCAGTTCCATTGGGAAAGTGAACATTTGGGACAGACAATATGGCCAATTCGTCACATGGCTAATGTAAAATCAAGGGACAATCCATACAGAGACACACAAAACAGGCAGGTGCTAAAGGTGTGTGTCGTGTATCTTCTGATTCTCTCAATTCATTATTAACCCTCCTCTAAAAATCCACATTGCCTTGGACCACAAAGCTGCACATACAGCATTAATGCCTGATAAGTCATCCATTTTTCATTTAAAAATCACACAGAAAACTCTCTCTGAAGTCCTCTGGAGACACCCATACACACTTTTTTTTCATATACAGCTGATCAAAATAGCAAATTATTTCAAATAACCACGTTCTTGACTTGATTTTACACGAAGTCTGGAGACTATGATGAAAGACTAAGGCAAAGCAAAACTACACTGGATCAACTCATGCTATTCAGATTCTGACAGATCTCATTGTAGCTTTGTTATAAAGCACAGCTTTCTCTTTTCAGCATAGAGTTATATAGGGAAGAAACTGTCTTGATAAAAGAAATTGTGTCCTACTTAACATGCAAATATTATAAACCTCTTTTGAAACACAGATACTTAAATAAACAGCTTCACAAAGCCAGTAAAGGTTTTTTAACATGGACATGGATGTAGTTATCCTAGATAAACATTAACTATGAAGATCACTCACTTATTTTTAAACTGCTATTTATTTTTTAAATGGTTCCATTACACAAATGCAAACAAAGCGCGCCAGAAACAGAGTGCTCTGAGACCAGTCCCCTGAGCACTGCCTGCGTGCATAAATCCAGCCCAGAATATGCCCCATGGGCAGTGAACTCCAAATAATTTCAGCCTATCTCCTTGGAGAGAACGCTGCTGTATCTAGGATCAGTTCTGGGTGGTCTCCAGTTGCACTGGAGAGACTGTTTTAATACAGATAATTTAACATTGTAAAGTATTTTGGGGTCTTTGGGGAACAATGGCAGTGAGAAAACTGTGGTATTTAATGCAGTTCCTTCAGCCTCTCTGTGAGAGGAGCCTCACCAACACCTGCCTACGTCGCCTTTGCTTTGTTTGGACTGAACTTCAGCCAAATCCTTCCAGTGTCAGCCACATGCTGAGGCTGGGAAAGGTGCACCATGTGCCAATCCACCGAGTCTGGTGGACAAGGCATTAGACTGGGACAGGGAGCTATGGATCTGCCCCGAGTTCACTCACTTAGCTTTGGCAGTCTCTCAGCAGCATTTTGTACAAATATCTGCACCTGTGGGCAGGCTGGGGCTTCCTGCGTGCTACAGTACAAACCCAAACAGCAGCAGCAAAGCACCAAGGGGCTGTGCCATGAGCTCCTGATCCGAGGGTACCGACACACCAAAGCCCAGGAACAGCTCAGAAGCTGGTTCCCCCCTTTCCCACTGGGAAAGCACCAGGGTAGTGCAGCTACACTCCAGGTAGTGGCCTGTTGGGAATTGCCTCATCACATGGCATTTGCTCCTTGACTTCTGAGCAGTGGAGCCCATGAGGTGATGATATACAATATCTGTTCTGCTTTCCCAGTATCGTGTTTCAATGAAAATCATTGCAACAGATACCACAGAAGCACAATCTGCGCTCAGAAACCAGCGGGAAAGGTGATCTGTGATACAAGCTTTGTGTGAAAGTGTAGTCTACCACACAAATGAAATCAAGTCTCTGACAGACAGGGGAGGAGAGCAATACAACCCCAGCCCACAAACCAGGGCATTCAGATGCATTAACAAAAGATCAGGGCCAGTCATACAAAGGTACTTGAACACAAAGCCCTTTTGTGGCATCAGAAGATGATTGTGATCTCATAAGTCCAGCTCAATATCCACCTGAAGCACTTTCAATTTGCTTCTGTGCTTCCTCACTTTTGCTTTCCAGCATTAGGTCCACATCAGCATCTGAAAGAAAGCTGCTTCTGCTGAACCCCACAGATCGTCACCCCATGCTCTTTATTCACACTGTGCCAGTACAAGCAACGTCAGCAAAGTCACAGAGGTGATTCTAAGCCACAAACCGTTACATGGGGGCTCCTTTCCTCTGCAAAGTGTTGCTCTTTGAAGTGGCAGTGTTTTGACTTACTCTGTCAGAAGCTAAGATTGTGCCACTGAAAATCTATGGTGAAATCTGTCCCCTACTGAATGGCAAAACTCTCAGCAAGTTCAGCAAGGCAAGGAACAGATTTCATCCCTTGTGTCTACAGCAACTCAGAGGCAAAATTGCACCCATGGGACCTTATAAGTCAGAAAGCAATGGGTGGTAATCATAATGAAGCTGTTTTTCCCAGGATTCCTAGAGAACAGAAGACAAATAAATAAAAATCCAGAATATTTTAACATTTCATTTCCCCAATCCCTCTTCATAAACAGCTACAAGTCCTCAGACTTTCCCACTGCCAGTGGTCAATGACATCACTCACAGTGATTTTTCTACACCCTTCATTCGCTGGCCTTTCTTAGGGCTGTTACAGTTTCCTGTGGGCTTTGGTGTGATTTGTGTTTTTCTTGGCCATAAGCTGACCTGAAAATATGAGGCTATTTCAGGCAAAAGTCTCAAAAAACAAAATAAAGTATGCTTTTTCAACCCCTGTGGCCACACCCCTATGCCTCCTGCTATTCTACCCACTTAGCATTTTTCAAAGCATGTCATTTATTCATTATTTATTTGTGAGTTCAACTGAAATTGCAGGAGTACTCAAGGCAACCAGAGTATAAACACAGAGGCTGCAATCTGGCAGTAGAAATGATGTTCATTTGATGACCTGGCTGAGGGATTGAGGGAACCCTCACTCAGTTCACAGGCAACACCAAGTTGGGTGGGAGTGTGGATCTGCTGGAGGGCAGGAAGGCTCTGCAGAGGGATCTGGACAGTCTGGAAGGAGGTTGTAGCAAGGTAGGGGTTGGTCTCTTTGTCCAGGCAACAAGTGACAGAACAAGAGGAAATGGCCTCAAGTTGCATTAGGGGAGGTTTAGGTTGGGTATCAGGAAGAATTTCTTCACTGAAAGAGTTATCAAGCATTGGAATGGGCTGCCCAGGGAAGTGGTGGCATCACCGTCTCTGGAAGTGTTCCAAAAATGTGTAGATGTGGCACTTAGGGACATGGTGGAGTTGGCAGCGCTGGGTTAATGGTTGGAGCTGATGATTTTAGAGTTCTTTTCCAACCTAAACGATTCCACGATTCTACAAATTCTTGCCAGAAGGCACTTAGAGAAGCTGTGCCGTGACCGGCTCCTTGGTTCCTCCCATCACCCCAAGCAGGCCTCCTCCAGCCACAGCTGCCTGGAAGAGCAGCCCTCACCCTGCTGGCCAGCAGCACCTTCCAGCACTGCCTGGGTGTTCCTGCAGGGCTTTCCTCCACGTGCCTTTGCCCCAGCACACTCTGATGGGATGGCAGGATTAGGGGATACCACAATACACACAAAGGCTGCACTTCCAGCCTCCCCTTTCTTCTCAGGAAACCTTCCAAGCTTGCCATAGTACAAATTGACAGAGGATTTTAACAGATTGCTTATATCTATGTGGACAGCCAAACATATAATTGAAGGAATATTCTAATATTCAATTAGTCATATTTTTCAACTGGTATGAGTCTAACACTGTAATCATGACATTACAGGACACTTGCATGGTTTGATGTGGTCTTTCTATAATAATATACAAGGCTATGGCATCATTTTGTCCAACTGAAAATCTACATGGTGGCACTGAATCTAAGTTTTTCCAGTTGCTGAAATGAATCTCACTGTTCAACAAGAAGACATGAAAAAGCCTTGAAGTCAATATTGCTTCTAATTTACTGAAAGGTGCACACAAAACAAAACAACCTCCCACCCAGAACCCTGTAGATTTATCCAGCCCTCCTTGCATGTTAAGGTGCAGTCTGAGGGAACTAAATTACTCAGGATAAAACTACTGTTATTGTGAGTGATGCTACTCAATGCTGCATTCCTTCTTACTGAAGAGATGCACAGGCAGAACTACAGACCAGTCTAACTGCTGCAAAACTATTTTGAAATAAATAAAGTGATTGAAGAAAATGGGAAACAATTTTACCAGTGGGATGTAGTAAGTGCAAACTGTGAAACACTCTGAATTTTGTGCCATATTCTGACAGATTTGCAGCAGAAGGCTCTCATGCTCTGATCCAGCAAAGCAGGTGGGCACAAAAACAACTCTCTGAAGCAACAGAGCTGACCTGAGTCATCACTACCCAGGGTAAAGGTGGGAGGGAGTCTGAAGGTATCTACAACCTGGGTGATTCTTGGAGAATTTTAATCCAATCATGGCTTTGGAAAATGTCCAGTCTGTGGTTCTAACAGTCTATCCAAGTGTGTTCCATGACCAGAAAATTTGTGAAAGAGCTATTTGGACAAGGCCAGTGAGCAAAGCTCCCCCCTCAGAGCCAAATAAGCTGTACAGTGGGTACCTGGTGGCCCCTCAGCTCCACAGCCACTCATCAGAGATGCACAGGCAGATGGTCCTTCTTGCTGTTGCTCTGATTGATCTGGCTTCTGTTCCCTACTCCTACCAGGCAGCAGAGGCATCAACAAAGGCTTAACACTGGACCACAACCATGCATTCAAGTCACCTCTCCCCTGAAGAGCCCACCCGCTCCTGAGGTCCTGATCTCCCCTGTAAAACAAGCCAACACCCCTCAAATATTCTGTACCACAGTTGGTAACTTATGTCTTGCCAGTGCTCACCCTCCACACAGGGCTTTGTCTGAAGACATCAGGAGACTGGGGACACACCACTGCCTTTAGACTCTTGTTGCAACACATAATTATTCTTCATTTAATCATTTCCTTCAAGTGCTCCAGTGACTCATTATAAAGTCAGTGATACTCACCCACATGAATACAAGCTCACAGGGCTTCAGACAAAAACATGCAAAGTTTTTTATCTCTGCTTTTCATCTGCAGCTGACTTCTCTCCAGCCTTGCTATGGCTGCTTTGATCTCACTCTGGCCAGCTTCCATGCCATCTTTCACTTCTTTTGGGAAGGATTGTACTGTGTCATTGTCAGAGGGGTTTTATGCCAAGCTCCTATTCAGAGATGAAATTTCCCAAAGTGGTACCTAATTCTCCTTTCCTAGACTCATATTTGAGCACTTTGGTAATTGGTTTTGGCTTTCAAAGATTTGGAGCATAAGGCATCTTCTGACAGGAGGTATCAGGTGCAGCTTTATGGAAAACAGAGAGCTTGTTTTCATATTCCTAAATAGCAAATTAGAATTACAGGTTTCCATTTGTGGGCTCAGAGATCTTGACAGGAATGCCTATCCACTGGATTATAATTCCACATCGTTTGGCAGTGATCGCTCAAGTTGTCATGAACAGTTTAAATCTCCACCAGTCACATAATTTGCTCACTGGAAGCAAGTAGCTGGGTAAAACCAGATGGTGCAGGATCGAAATGCTAAGAGGTGTGTCCACATGGCACAAAGCTGGGTCCAACAGACAGAGTTACAAGACCCCTAAATGGTACCAGAAGTAGGCGAGTGCCACATCACAGTTCCATAACTTCAGCCCCTTTCTAACTCTTTCTGGACAGCAGCATACTGCCTTGGGATGGGATTCCAAACTTTCATTCATCTAATACATGTATGATCTGTTTTAAAATGTTTCATATATTTAACCTTAACTCTGCGAGACATTAGCTTTTAGATTTAGCCTGGATTGTTACCCTGGCTGTGGAACAAACGTCACTGATCTTCTGGATGACAGTTCTCCAGCCTCTAAACCCAATGGCATTCTGCAGATTTACTGGTATCAACCTCTGAGGTGGCTAAATCATCTCGGGCATTATTTAGCCACAATTTACTCTATGGATATCTGGGAAAAAGCACTTCAGCCCAAGAGAAAATAAAACAAAATAAACAAAGTGGGCTCCTTTCCCTCAGGCCCCTTAAGACTGGTGTGTGTGCAAGACACAATAACAGCTAAAGCTTAAAAAAAGGGCAAACAGCCTCTTATCTTCTGCTTTTTATGCTGCTCTTGTCACTCAGACCTGGACTGGGTTGGATGGACCAGACATAACAACCTGACAGAGGCTGCCCACAAAAAGTGGAAACTGCAAACATCCCCACAGATTGACCCTTTGGAGCACCCCTTGTCAGCATCTCTGATGGACACTGTAAGCTGTTAGGAAGCTGCATTAGGCTGACCAGATCTCCCTCACATCCCTACCTCTCTCCTTGGCACTCTAAGGTAGCTGTAGCCCACACACTAAAAAACTGGAGGAAAATTTAATCTCGATCACTGCCTGCCAACAAAAACCTGTAGGCTGACTGGTACAAGTTTAGGACATTTCCCATATGTCTACTCAAATTAGATGGCAAAAGATGTCCTACAAGCACATTCCCTAAAGTTTTTTTGATGGGATTTCAAACCATATTGCATTTCCTCTCAAGGAACGCATATTTACTCTTTACTCTTTAGTTTTAAAAGAGCCACTGCTCTTTCCTGTTCTAGCAGTAGGTGAGAGGTTTGCTAGCATGACGTCTCTGTGATATGGGATAACACCTTCTCCTGTGGGAGCTGGAGGAACATGACTTTATATATCAAGAATTGTCCTTCAAAGTTGCATCTTCCGCCCGAGTCAGAAAACAACGATGGTGTCACACATCCCACTCTGAGGGACACAGTCTGCACGCCCTCAGCTCCCCACAGCCACGTCCTGTGTTAATCCAGGGCAACATCATGTTACTGCAATCACTGGAAAGCTTCACAGAAGTCAGGGCAAAAAAAGGTCACCAGTGTTAAGTGAAAACAATTGTGAATCAATGTTGCAGTGTAACATCAAGATGTTCCAAGTGGATTGTAAGGAACACAAGTGCAGAATGTCAGTGGCATTTGAAGACTCTGCTGAGTCTGATTTGTAGATTTTTCTTTGTTTCCCTCCCCCACTTTGGTCTCCTTCACCCCCACCTTATTTTCATCATGTCCCTTTAACAGTGTTCTCAAAGATCCCCATGTGAATTTGGTTTCTTTGGACGGGAGCCCTGCACATAAAATTATCTGAAGCAATCTTCCTTTTATTCTAATACTGACATTCATAATCCTCTAAGGACTTAGAAGTAAAAGAAGGAATAATATCAATTATGGGAAAAAGGCTTTCATAAACTGTTTGATCTGTTTTGATCTGTTAAAATAAAATTTAAAAAAAAAAAAGCACCGTCATTTGCATAACATTTCCCAGGCTAATCCCCAATATAATTCAAATGACATGGTTTAGCATATAGAAAATAATAGAAATTCTTTCTATGGGACAAAAGCACAAGGTTTTGTTTATTTAAAATAATTGCAGCTGTGGGACAAAGAACTTTCGCTGCACCAAACCATCTTCATTAAGATATTACAAATAATTGCTTTTCCTCTTCATTCTTTTTAGAAAAGAAAGGTCATTACAAAGAAAAAGAAGTCCAACAAATCTCAGTTGTTGGCTATTTCAGCTCTTTGGAAGACACAGGACCACCTGTACTCCCTTCAAGGGTACAGGAAGGGACAGAAGGAGATGCCTTGCACAAGTAAGAGGAGAACGTCCTCCTCCCCCCCAGCCAAGGGTATTAATAGTCCCGTGGAGCTGTTAACCCCTGTCTGCTGCCAACAGGCCTGTTCTGTGCTGACAGATGATGCTCTGACTCCCCAACTCCCCAGCTGTGCCCTCAGACCTGGGAAGATGCTCCATGTGTGGTAGGTATGATACTGCAACTTATAAGACATCTTCAATTAAAGATAAATATTGACTCTGGACTGCCACTTGAAAACACAAGCATTTTAGAAATAAACCTAAAAAACTTAGTTCCTCTCCCTCTTGATTCCTCTACCTCTGCTTTCGCTCCATATGAACATAAAAACATCATACTTGCAATTTCACTGACAGGTCAATATTTGGGAGGATTTAGCTTAAGTCCCTGCATTGTTCCAATTTTATATTCAAGTCTTTTCCCGCTTCCCTGACAAACAAACCAGGAGAGTCACAAGGTCTGGTACCCATATGGTTTTTCAAGCTGGGACAGCTCTAGGAATTATGAATCTCAATTATATTTTTATGCCATGGTTTTCTTGTTCCAAGTGAAGAGCAGAGCCCTGATTCATGCTCTGGACATCTGCAGCTGGAGTCAGAGCTGGGACTAGGATTTACGCTGCTCTAATTCTTGCTCTCGTTGCTCCTCTGCATGAAAGAACAACTGTCTTAGAGTTCTGCGTTTGCTGTCAGACAGGATATGTTCCCAAAGCTCCTGGACCCTCCATGCCTCCCTCTCTCCCCCACCTGACAGACCCCTCAAGCCCAACTTGGAAAACTTGTTTGCAGTTTCATGGATGCTGAAAAGAGATGGGGCTATTTTTTTTTCTTTCACTGCTGGACCAAACTTGTCCAGCTTTATTTTTTCTGTCCTTCTGTAATTCCCAAAAGAATATCCTGGTCTTTTGCCACATCTACTTCCAGTAGAAAGTCAGAGTTTCCAAGGCACACACAAATCAAAAAGTGTGGGAGCAACGTTAACTTTCTCAAAGTTCATGTAAAGTATCAACAGAACAAACAGCAGCTGAGGTGAAGGTAAGAGGGATGCATTCACTTTTCATTAACAGATTTCAAAACAGTTCGTATTTTGAGAGGGTATTGTTACTGTAACTCTCAAATCACACAGAAATGCCACCTGTCACATTGGCATACTCCAATAAATTACTATAAAGTGCTTTCCTATATCCAGGTGAACACAGACTGCATAGCTGACAGTCAAACAAGCAAAATTAATTGGCATTAACCTGTTTCTATTGAGTTGCATTGATATATCTCACAGTATGTGATGCTGATAAATTTTACAGCCACTAGGAATAAGGGCTTGTAACCTGTAAAGAAAAATGTGTTTCTGAATCAGGTGGCTGCAAAAAATTGCTAGAAAGTATAACCAGTATCTGTGTCCAAGGTTCAACCCTCCCAGTTTCATACTTTGCATTTCACATTTTTAATCAAATCACCTAATTATTGGCCTCATGATTCCTGAACACTGAAGATCCCACAGAGGACTCACAAAGCTACTTGACTGTGGAATTTCTTCCATGTCTTTCTGTCACTTCATTGCTGTGGAGTAACCAGAAAACTCCCTGCCTGACCTTTGTCCTGCTGTGTCCCACACACAACCCAGGATGAACCACAGATACTGTCAGACTTCGCTTTTTTTGTCAGGTTTAGCAAATGCAACACACTTAGAAGCACAACTTAGAGGTTTTTAGAGCATACTGCTCTCTACTAATTTCATCTAGGAATACTCTGCAGCCATCTGGTTTCTAACCCCTTACACCAAAAAACTATCAAACCTTCAGACAATTTAAAATGCTGATTTCTGTAAGATTCAGGAGTTCAACAGTATAGGGAACATAAGCAAGAGGAACTGTCCCCATCAAAGGCAAACAGATGTTGCTATAACCTTTAAAAAAAACCCCTACTCTTGGAAGTGTTATAGTAAATATGTAAATATGCTTTGAAATTGAATATCCTTCCTGAAGTGGAAGCCCTGGAGTACAAGGGCTCTTTGAGAGGATGTTTTGGTTTCGTGGGATTGTACATATGCAATCCTGAGCTGTGCCCAGCAAGGCCAGGAGCCACTGCTACTGTCCCCTCTGGCAAGAACTGTGCCAAGGAGAGGAGGAGATCAGGAACGTGTGTGCCCTGGGACAGCAGCCACAGGCCTCTCACCAGGCACCACCAATCTAGCACCCCAACACACCACAGGTAGAGGGCTTCTGCCTTGATATAAAACCATCTCAAACATTTTTCATGTCCCTTCCCACCTCTTTCATGTGGAGTTCCCTCACTTCCCACAGCTTTTCACTTGTCTCTTCATTAAGCTTCTGCTTCCAGCAGTAAAAGGTCTCAGAGGTGGCAGAAGTTGCATTGCCATAAATTACATCTGCACTATTAGAAATTAGCTGCACTTTCTTTGTTTACTCTGAAAGAGAAATCAAAGTCCAGCCTCCTCATCATCCCCGCAGCCTCCACTGGACTTGCTCCAGGAGCTCCCTGTCCCTGCTGTGCTGAGGAGCCCAGAGCTGTGCACAGCCCTGCAGATGTGCCTTCCCAGGGCTGAGCAGAGGGGCAGGATCCCCTCCTGCCCTGCTCCAATGCTCTTCCTGATGCCCCCCAGGACACCACTGGCCTCCTTGGCCTCAGGGCTCACTGCTGGTCAGGGACAGCTGAATGTCCTCCAGAACCCCCAGATCCTTCTCAAACATTTTCCCTTCCCAGAGGTTTTCCCTTGGAGGGTTCTGGCTCCAGCCCACCCATACACTGACGAGGATTGGGAAGCAGGAGCACCCGTCGGTCTTTGTCCTCAGGAGACTGCTTCTAATTGTGGAACATGGGTTGGTGCTGCTACAGTGAGTTATGTCTCAGCTGTGGTGCAGGCAAGGACATTCCTGGGCCAGGAGAAAAGCAGAACAAACCCAGAGGGTTTGGGGGATTCAGCAAGAGCAGAGACACAGGCACCTCGTGGAAGGGACAGCATAGGGCTGGGTACAGGGAACGCGCTCCGAGGGGAAAGCACAGGATGATAACAAGGTGTTTGCTGTCAGGCCAGTGCCCTGAACTTAAAAACTCTGCAAGGGTGATATTCTGCCCTCGCAAGCAGCCAGTGAACAGTGGGTAGTTTATGATCAGCTTGAATGACTGAAACCAAATCACGTCACAAAGCATTTCATCTACTGCACAATCCATGTCTCATAAATTAGAGGCAGGGGATTCATAAGCTACCCATTGCTTGTGAAGTATCTTCCACAAATATTCCCTTGGCCCATCTCCAGGGGAAAGAGCGCTCTCTCTATTCTGCAACTCCTTCAGAAACCTACAAACAGCATCTGGAGAGAGTTCATACGCAGAAAACCCCAACAACCCTTTGCTTTACGCGTGTAACCCCAACATTTCAAAGGGTTTTCTCCTCTGAGGGGCTGCCAAAACCTGCTCTGTTCCCAGACAGACTGTGTGGATCACACAGCCACATAGCAGTGCCCACAGCTGCAGGACCAAGGGGGAGGGCTGGGCTGAGATGTGACCCCTGAGCAGTGTGGGGAGGCTCCTGCCCTGGTGTCTGTGCCACACTGGGGCTGGGCTGGAGCACGGGTAGGCAAGTCCTGGGGAGGAGTCAGGGGAAGCAGCTGCAGAGAAAACATGAGGAAGAAACAGCTACTGCTTAGTTTTGCTTTGGGACAAAACACAGGCAAGATAGGATTTACACTTGATTTACCTAATCATGCTTCTAATTTTCATTATGGAAAGACAGGGCACATTGCTGGAAAATCCACCCAGACTCCAGCCTCATCCTTTATTTTTCCCTTTCCCGCACTCATAGAGGGGCTGGAAAGTTGATCGTGGGGGAGGGTCCTCATCTGCACTGTACTGATTTGCAAAGGCAGTCATTCAAAAATAATATTCTGGGTAGAGTTCCTGGAGAGGGATGTTGGGGTTTTGTGGTGGGGAAAAGCTGGCAACCTTGACTGTAAAAATCTTCCTTCACCCCTTACACATTTATTGGCCTGTTTTCACACCTTGCCCTCTTTGAAGAATTGTATGCAGTAACACAGTGCTGGCTGGAGCTTCAGACTTTTCAAAGGTGCATTCAAGCCTGAAGCAAACCCTTGAACCCCCAAAAATACACCCCCCCCAAGTCAGATCTGCACTGATTGTCTTCCTAAACTTTCCCTGCCTTTCTGTGTGTGAAAGAACTGTGCCACTTATGTGTGTTCTAACACATCCTTCTTAACAAAATTGCCATATCTAAAGCTTTAACTGCCATATGTCCTATGCAGACATATGAAGCATATTTCTGCTTTATTCATATTTTATTGGAAGCCTTACAAAGCACACAGAACAGATGCCAGTACATCAAATTCATCATGCCGAGCCTTGATTATCCAGCCCCCGAAGCCCCAGCACTGCCATACAATCCTTCCTTTCAGGAAATAAAAGCCCCAGACCAGTTTTCCCACAGGACCACTTGTGGGTAGGAGCTGAAGCCCTTATTACCGGAGGTTCCTTGGATACGATGTAAGGTTTGAAAGCCCCTCAGATGGCTGTTCACTCATCATAACACGCCTCTCAAAGGCCAGGCTTGCTGCTCAAAGCTGGTACACCCACCCAAAACCAGGGAAGCACTCGGCCAAGTATCTACTCCCAGCTTGGTAGCAGCAGCCTTCTCTTTTTCTCTGAGTAGGAATGCAGTAGATGAGGAGGGATATAAGTGTACACAGAGGGCAACATCCCAAATATCCACCATCAGAACTACTGAGGTGTGAGGAAACTTCATAGTAGTCACAGCAAAACGGGGCTGCCACCTGAACTAAAGCTACTTTGCAAAAAGGAGATAAAAAAGATTCCCTGAGAGCTTCATATGCTGTGCTATGACAACATGCCAATTAAAAATGAATGAATAGAGTAAGATTATCACTAGCCAGACATTTCCTCCTATAGTTTGTGGTGTAAATCAAAGCATGACATGCTCCAGAATTTTAGATTTATTTGCATGTGTTTGGGCTGACCATGTTTACTCACTCAGGGTTTCCACTCCACCACTTGTTAATGCACTTGGCATGGTCTCATGTAAATACATCTAGGATTTCAAAGGAGGGTCATTCTCTGTGCCCCCCTCCATGCAGGGGGAACATGCCAGAACTATGCTGAGGATATGGAATGAGATCACTCCGGCTCAGTCACTGTGGGTGGGTAACGATGAGGTTCCCTCTGGTGTGTGCCAATGTATTCCAAACCCTCACTATAGTCATGATATATTCACAGGAACACAACAAACCCATCTTTGAAACTGTTCCTCGATTCTCAGTCTACTTGCTGCTTTATGGAAGCCCCTCCTGCAGTGCTTTTCTGCTGATGTCATGCTGGATAGCAGCAAACAGGGGGGAAAGGCAGTGGGGTGGTGAACAGAGCAATATTCACAACAGAGGAACAGATACAGGGGAATGCAAGCGCAGAATGGTGGAGGAGAAGGATGGAAAACCAGGGCTCCAGCATGTATTTGAGGGTGTAACTTCAGAGCAGTTCTAAACCCTGTTGGTAAATCACTATGAGGAGCCAGCTGTGTGTGGAAATCCCAACATGTGGAAATCCCAACACTCCCATGTGTGGCCAGGCCAGGGGGAGAGTCTGCACTCAGGGTCACACCCTGTCAACCCCATGCTTCTTTTTGTTATTTAGAGCTTTGCAGGTAAAGCAAAGCTTCTTAGAACTCAGCCAAGCACTGGAAGTTGCAAAATTTTCAGGTTTTTTTGGTCAAAAAAAGGGGTCAGTGCTACAGAAGAGAGGAGATTCCTCTCTCAACCATAAAACCCCTGCAGCAATTCCCTTCCTCTGTGAGTCCAAGGAAGTGCCCTGGTCCTTGCAGAGGCAGTGCCCTGCAGTGCATAAACATCAGTCCTGGTCCCAGCTGACAGGGAGGTTTTCTCATATTTATTCTGTGCTGTTGTGGGAATAAAGTCTATGTTGGTCCTTGGCTTTATTTTTGAGACTTTATGGTAAAGAGTTTTGAATTTATTTTACTTAGAATAGAATTTTCTTTCTTTTAAATACATCTGGCTAGTTGGCATAAAATATAACTACAGCTGGCTCAATCCCTAGAGTTTAAAGGAATATTTCTGGTCACAGGGGATTTAGCTCAAAATTTATTTCAGGATTATGAACTCGAGGATTAAGGCAAAATAAAATCCATGCAACACTTACTATTTTATATTTAAAATTTAGAACTGCTTTGAAAAACCCAACCAGAAAAAATATACTTTTTTAACTTGCAAAAGATTATTGTTAATCTTTCAAGTTCTAATGATGAAGTTATGTTTCTGGAAACTGTACATATCTGTGAAATGCCTGTTTGCATGAAATGACAGGTTTTCTTGAGGTCATACTTCAAGTGGGGTTTTTTGTTTGTTTTCTATTTTTTTTTGAGGTATGCACCACATTGATAACACTAACTCTTCTTCTGTACTTAGGATGGGATTTCTGAAAGCACTTATTGCATCTAACTCAAGCCCAGCTCCATCCCAACGGGGGCTTAAACGGGAGCAGAATTATGTCATTTTAGAAGACTTTTGAAAATCCCCAATTCATCCCTATTTTTACCTCCTTTAGACCATGATAACTCATTTTTGCAGGGTACTGAACTAACACTCTTAAGAGCACTATTTTTCATGGCTCGAGAGGAATGGGTTTCTAAAAGCCCAGAAACATTGGCCTTTCCCCTGGGTCTGGGGGAGACAGCAGCAGCAGGAGCGATGCCCGGTGCTGTGGGGCTCGTGGGGCAGGTGTTGAGCTCGTGTAGGAGATGGAACTCCTCTGAGAGACAGTTTCCAGTGGAATTATGGCAGCTGAGCTACTGTGTCTGGCTTCAAACCACCTCTGCATGATTTACTGAGTGCTTTATGTTGCTCAAGGACAGCTGGCACATATGATCCCCTCAGGTGAGACCCCGCCTGCAGAGCTGCCTCCAGCTCTGGGGAACAGCACAGGAAGGACATGGAATTGCTGGAGTAGGGTAAAAATGAGCTTGTTTCCTGGTGTCCAGTGTAACACCCCTTTCCTTACATCACATTTAAATGTTATCTGTCCGCTGGTCCCCTTCCAGCCAGCTCCCAGCAGAGCTGACCACAGCAGAGCTAACAGCTCTTGGGACCTTTGCCATGTGCTGATTTACCTGAGTTCAATTTTTGTATGAAACTGCCCAGCTCAGACGAGGAGCACTTTTAATACTTCTTGGGAAGGCCAACAGCAGTGCTGAGAGGGATGCAGCACTTCCAGCAAGTGGCAAAAAGAGGAGAAGCTCAGAGGAATCCAGCACACAGATGAACGGTGCGAGGCTGGGCACAAGCAGGTTTGAACGGCCATGAGGAGGAGCCCCGGCAGCACATCCAGCTCCCTGCCCCCCTCCTGGAACAGGCATTCTATGCATTATTTTCTTCTCATCTTTAACTAAAGTTTGACTGAAACTCCTCCTAAGCAGGCCCCTTCACTGCCCCACGGCTCCACAGCACAGTGGGTTTGAGAAGCACGAGTGGTTTTGTGCAGGGTTTGTGGATGTATCCGCCGCGGGAGGAGAGACTATTTTTAGATATATCCTGATGCATCATTGTGTTTATGTAGGAAATTTAAAAACAGTTGGTCAGAGAAAATTTGCCTCTTACCATGTTAGCACATGAGTGAGAGCTGACTCACATTTTTATTATCTGAGTGGGTCTCATCTACTGGAACCATCATTTCCAGCAGTCATATCTTGTACTTCTCACATCATCAGTTCCTTCTCTGCATGTCTCTCCCACACATATTTAACCTTTCCAGTATCAAGAATAAGGGAAGTGGGAACACCCTGTGCATTGCAGTATGCAAAATAAACCACTCTTTTGGGGTTAAAATCAGAACAACAATTCCAGGATACAGACACTGCTCAGCATCTCCCAACTGCTTTATGCAAAGTGCTCTGGAAGGCCAAGGGGAAACCCCAACAAGCAAAGGCTGCCATGAGTTTAACAGAGGAGTCTTTGCTAAGCCATTCCAAATAAAGTCAATCTCCAGGATACCAATTTTTTTTCACTGTGGTATTTTCACATGAAGATTAATACACCTGAGTTTTGCTGCATGAGACGAGTCTCGTCAATCATAAACAAGTCACAGAATCATAAACCTGGAAGACATCTGAAGACATCATGTCACACAATGCTCCCATCCTAGGACAGGGCCAGCCCTAAATGTTACAGTTCTTCAAAACCTTTATCTATCCACTCTCATGTTCAGTGATAGAAATGACACCAATTTCCTCGGCAGTCCTGTCCCAGTGATTCAGATTCTTACTATTAATTCTTTTCCTACTGTCTATTTAAACCCAATCCTCCTCCTGACCACCACTGCTGTAAGGACCAGTTTTCCTTCTAACACTGTGGCTTCCTATTATGGGAAACAAAATTTTGAATAAGGGAAACATGATTTTTCTGAAAAACAAAGCTAGCACTTGAGATTGCAAAACATGAGTTTGGTTTTTTTTTTTCTGTTTTAGTGCATGTCTCTGCTTACTGGTTTTAGTCAAAAGCATTATGGAAAAAAAGCTGCCTTTATGGTGTCTCAGAAATCCAGTCCCAATCTGATTATGCAATAAATCAGGGTAGGGAGACTGCTCTCATGGGACTGAAGGCTGATTTCTGGACCAGAATGGTTTCAGGAAAGTTAAACTTTTCGATTCTTATCTGAACCAAGGTATTTGAGGCTGGCCTGTCACTTGTTAGTAGTCTGGCTTTTCACCTCCAGAGACTTCAGTTTAAATCCTGGTTTAGGTCACAGTGAAAATGAGTTTGGTGGTTTGCATCCTAGTGGACTTCTGTCAACAGTGAGAAACCACCACCCAATCCTGCACAACTGGAGAGTTTTGCTCAAGAGAAAGCCTGGACTGGAATCCCAGAGGTCACTGCAAGGCAGGACACAGGGGCAATGCTGCAGCTGCACAGAAAACAGCACCTGCCACAAGGAAGGCCAGGGACCAGCACTACAAATGCACTGCTGCCTTTCCTGGGGCCTATTGATTGTTTGTCCAAACTCAGCGAGTTTGTTAAACTCATTTTGAAACAGTAGCTTCAAATATTATTCCAAAAAATCTGATGAGAACCTCATAATGAGTAATGGTGACAGGGAAAGTGATCTCAGACACTGCACTTGAAGTTAAATGGTTTGCAATATGCTTTGCCATCATCCCCACAGAAAAGAGCTGTTAGAGAAATGATGTGTTCTACAAAAATATTTCTGTATGAAGGCATATTAAAAAGTCTGATATTGTTGACCTCATGGGAAATACTGAAAATAAGGCAAGTCATAATAATGGTGAGTTTCAGATCAGAGTATGGATTTTACATTTACTACACTAAAAAGAAAAAATAAGCCTAATGTAAAATTTAAAAATGCAAATAATATCTTCCTTGCCTTTTGCTCCTGTGGCCCTTTTTTCCTTCAATCACACAGAGAGAAAAAGAAATTCTTTCTCAGTTGCTCTGCAAACACAATGACACAAAAAGAAGTAGAAACACTCCCCTTTGTAGGCAGATGCTAAACCCAAGTTTCTCAGTTCAGGTGTTCCAAAGCTGCAGATGCCATCAGTGAAAGGGCTTCCCTGTAACCCAAGGACTAAAAGGACTTTCCACCAGCTTTCCAAGAAAGCACACATACGGTTTTAGACCAGAGGTGAAAAGGTTTTTTCATCGTTCTATTTTAAAATGGGAACCCAAGAAAGCAGAACATGGCAAACAACTAAAATGTCCTTAAAACAAAAGGCTCTTAAAAGCCTCATCACGGCAAGAGAGAAGGTTCTACAGAGTTTAACTTCCATGTTTGCTGATGTCCATCCAGAAACATCAAGGATCAGCTCGAGGTATTTATAGCAGCTGGTCCAATCCCACTAACTATTAAATATAACCAGGAGGTCTTGGGACTGAGATAAAAACAGGCATCAGATAAATCCATGGTCAATGCCTGTGTCAGTAGCTGTGAAGAACAGGAGTGCAGACTGAGCCCCTGTGCCCCTGACAGCTGGAACCTGGGAGGGGGCTGGGGGAAAATACAAGTGGCACTTAATGAATACCCCCATTAATGTAAGTTATGCACTGTACTCACTATTTCCCAGCTATAAAGAACTTGTTTATTGCATAATTGATTTACCCAATAGAACACTGCAAAGGCAAGAGAATGGACCTGCAAGTGGATTTGCTCAGATGGACACAGTATTCTACTTCTTCAAAACAACTGTTCTACTAAATTAACTCCCTAGACCATTCCATAGATTCTTTTAGGTTGGAAAAGACCTTCCTGATCATCGAGTCCCCCCTGTGCTCCATCCCCCCCTTGTCCCCCAGCCCAGAGCACTGAGTGCCATGGCCAGGCCTTCCTGGGACACCTCCAGGGCTGGGCACTCCAAACCTCCCTGGGCAGCCCCTGCCAGCCCCTGACCACCCTTTCCAGCAAGAAATTCCTCCTGATGTCCAAACTGAGCCTCCCCTGGCACAGCCTGAGGCTGTTCCCTCTCTTGCTGTCCCTTGTTCCCTGGGAGCAGAGTCCGACCCCCCCCGGCTTCCCCCTCCTGTCAGGGGGTTGCAGAGCCAGAAGGTCCCCCCTGAGCCTCCTTTGCTCCAGGCTGAGCCCCCCCAGCTCCCTCAGCTGCTCCTCACAGGATTTATCTCTAGACCTTTACCAGATTCCCAATGTGATATTGTAGCTCTTTAAGAGTCAATAAGAAACATCTACAAAATGTAACTCCACACATACTATTTCAGTGCAGACTGGAAGTGTCAGGTTAGACAAACAATTTGGATTTTTTAGGCTTTATTCCCAATGATAAGAGTGGCTAAAAGAGCTGGATAGGGAGGAATCGGAGTGTTATGATACTTGTGTTTGTCTTTCTGCAATTACAGGGAAGAATTCAGATGAAACCATTCTGCTGTCTGTGGCTTTAATGAAGACCACTTGCCTTGCCTAATCAAAAAACCAAGAAGTATATAGTTGAGATCCAAAAATATCTTGGTTTAATGACGCACACAGGCAGAAGTTTATAAGTGGGTAAACTTCCTTGCTGCTCAGCCCCAGTGCACCTGTGCAACAGCTGGATTTAATCTGTCAAGGACTGTATTTTAGTCTGGATTTTAGGCTGGAAACTGAACAGTGCCCCACCCAGCCATGCTCCAGTCCACAAACTACTTTTAACATTTCAGTGAGGGTAGAACAATTGTATTCTGTGGGTTAAAGAAATCCAGGGATGATCTGTGTGTTGTTGGGAGTTTAAAGAGAAGAAAAGAGAAAAAAAAAAAAGAGAGAAATTCAGCCAACAAGAAAACAACCCAACCATTTGCCTAGTGCAGCAAACAGAACATCTGGACTTACTGATGAACTGATTGATACTTGTGCTACATTCCTTCCAGAACAGTAGGGACAGACAGGACTCTGGTCAGTACCACCTAAGCTTGTAATGGTCACAGTTAAGGAATAAGATCTGCTCTTCTTCCCTATTGTTCAACAGTCACAACCCCAACAGTCTGCACCAACAAACACAGACTGAGACACAGAGATCCAACACTGCCAAGGGCCAAGCACAAGTAAGTATCAGCCAAAGGCCAGAACAGTAAATAAGCCCAGCTCTGAGCCTACAGGCTTTCCCAGCAGCCATTTAGGAAACCTATCTTTGGACACTTTTTTCCTCCTTCCCCTCCAATCATGGGTAAAATCTTGATACCACTGACCTAAGTGGAGCCAGGTTTTTGACTGTCAGCCCTACCATACACATCCATCTGTTAAACAGATGGTATGAGCCTGGGGTATGATCTCATACCTTCTCAGGCACATTATCAAACCCCAAAGCATCTACAGCAAAGGACCTGCATGTGACAAGACCACCTCAGCATCATGAAGATGAGCAGAGTTCTCTTTGCCAAATTTGCAGAAGGCAGGTTTTTCAAAAAGGACCATAAAAATGTTGTTTGGCTGCTCTGTGAGCTCTGACACTCCAGGACACTATTCCTAAGGCTACGGGTTGAACACACTGCTTGAGACACTGCCCCTTCTCCCTTCCATTTTTTAATCCACTCTTCCAGCATTGAAGTTCACTGGACTGAAAAGTGAAACATATTGTAATAAAATTAACCAATATCCAACATAATATCCAATCTAAACCTCCCTTGGTGCACCTTGAGGCCGTTTCCTCTTGTTCTGTCCCATGTTGTCTGGGAGAAGAGGCCAATCACAACCTCCTTTTCTCCAGGCTGACCCCCCCCAGCTCTCTCAGCAGCTCCTGGTGCTCCAGACCCCTCCCCAGCTCCATTCCCTTCTCTGGACATTCTTCAGCCCTTCAATGTCTTTCTTGTCATAAGGGGTCCAAAACTAAACCCAGGATTTGAGGTGTGGCCTCAGCATTGCCCAGCACACATTTCCTTCTCCATCAGCTCCAGATCAACATCCTCTCTCACTCCATTGTCCAACAGGTATCTGATATAAAGCTGCTCTTCTCGAGAAGCTGATAAAAACCTATCCCACAAGCTATGACATTCCATTAGTTAGACATCCATCTAGGCCTGGGACCCTGGATTGAGTTCCTTGTTTTGGGGCCTAATTATGTGTGACCTCCAGTGCCATTGCAACGACAGAAATTAAGAATCCTCCTGAGTCCGGTGACCAGGACCGAGCTCTGGGAGAAGCTCTGCTTTAGATCAAACAGGTCATTCAAGGCTGAATGAAGTGGGAACACTTGCTTTTCATTTTAATGAGGGAGAGGGAGGGAAACTAGCTGCAGTTGACCTGAAGCAAATGTTTTTTCGAAAAGTTTTGCTGAACTGGAAAATCAACTTTTCACAAAGCCCCTGATCAACACAGGGTTTTATGTTGAATACAGATGGATAAAGCCCCCTATTGTATATTACATTTTTTTTCCTTAGAAATACTATTATTTTCTTCCTTTGTTCCATTTTTTTCCTGGGAATTAGCTTTGCTTACACTAAACTAAAGTTTGAGCTTAGACATTCAGAGGTGCAAGGTGAGATTCCTAATCCCCTAGTGCAGTCTATGGAAATTGAGAAAACCTACTCATTTTAAAGATTTATCAATGAGTTTCAGTCAATCAATCAACCACAAAAGAAGGACCTCAGCCTGCATATACGTAGAAGGAAAAAGCAATTTACCAGACACATGCATTTGAAAATATAAAATAAGCACCACCCAAGCCTGTGCCCGAGCAGAGCAGCAGATCTGAGCCGCCGAGGCCGCGGGGTGAGGAGACCGAGTGACATTCCCGCGGTGTGAGAATGTGCACACACCAATTACATCTGGAAACACACAACTTGGGGTATTATCTGGGGGCTGAAAGTTTCACCACAATAGAATGTGAGAGGGTCTTTCTGTTGGTGACAAGCCCTTTCACATGGCTGTGCCCTGAAAAGAAAGGAATGCCAACACACCAAGTCACTTCTGCATCTCCTGTCACCATATTTTTCTTTCCCATGCTCATCTTGGCCAGCTGTTACATTGTCCCAGCTCCTCTTTATTTGAACAGCTTGATGGAATTCTGGAGCAGCAAGGCAGGCAATTCCCATCCTCATCCCCAGCTCTTCCAGGTCTCAGCCATATTTCATCACACAGACACACAGCTGACTGACTGACTTACACACAGATAATGGTGGGTGGTAGAGCTCTGAAAGTAAACTTCATTTATTTTTGGTTTAGTTCTTCTTAGGAGCTTCAAAGCAAAAATTAGCCCATTTTCTTCCTTAACAACAAGCTCTGCAGAAATTCCTTTGGCGGAAATTCCCAAGAAGCAATTTCAACACAGCTTTATGCAAATCTCAGTTTGAAATGGCAGCTCCAATTCTTCCACTCGCCTTTGGTCTCATGAAGCAACTAGAGATTCTGACAATGGAGTGCTCACCACATTTCAGTGTATGTGTGACTCCTACATCACTGTGCTATTTGTTTGCTCAAAGATTTATCTAAACAATACCCCTGAATGGTTAAGGAGTGTTCTGAATTTCCCATCTGTAGAACAGGAATTAGACACAGAGACACTAAGGACCAGCCACTCTCTTCCTTTCCTGCCAAACTCACAATAAAGAGCAAAGTCTGAACATAAGCATCTAATGTTCCCAAGGTGAAATTCAGGCTCAGAATCTGAGCACATCTTTCACAAACACAGTGACTAGGCAAAACACTTTTCAGTAAAAAAAAAATATCTAAGTACCTAGAGTTTTCCCGCTCTGCTTGCATGGGTCTGAAACCTTCTCATCAGGAAGGATAGGTTTCATTCTTATCCCATGGAAAAGCCTGATTGGGAATTAAATACTAGGAGGAGTCCTTAGGCCTAAAATCCCTTAACGAGTCTGAGCATACCAAAAATACGCTTCCTACACTGAGTTCAAAACCAAACACAATTGAGTTTGTTTTCAGCATCTAAAGAAAATGTATTTAAATTTGTTCAGTTTTATCTGAACGGGAGACACCAGAGCTGTTTGGGCAGAATAACTGCCATGGGGCAACGACTGCTTTGCTCTGCAGCTGCAGGCATGGCAAAAGTCCTGTCCTCAGCAGAATAAAAAGCTACCAGCCCCAGAACACAAGGATGCACTCCCCAGAGGGTGCAGGACTGTGGGGACGGAGCCAGAGGTGATACAGATTCTCTGGGCACTCTTGTTGTAGAAAATCACTACCAATCTGAAGATGATGTACATCTACTCAGGCAATCACATTGGATACTCAAAAATCTCAACAGGCATTGAGAAAAGCAGATCCCTTTGGCCAAGGCCTCCCTCTTGCCTCTGTGTCTCCCACTCTGGGGTGCAGTTTGACAGAGGTACCTTGTGCTAGTAACCTCCAGCCCACACCACTGGGCTTCCTCTGCACTGCTCACAACTCTAGGCCTCTGCACAGCACCGAGCCTTCCACCCAGGTAGATTGCTTGGTTCGTTCTGCCCACAAGAAGAAGGCTGGTTGCAGCTTTAGCTTTGGCTAAAGTGAAAACACGCTGTAGAGCAGGGACTCTCCTCATCCCTCTCTGAGTGAAACCCCTAAGGTTCCAGTTCACAGTTCTGACTGACACAGCAAAACAGTTCACAACTGCTTTTGAGGCCATGGCACTCTGCAGGGAACCCTTCTTTTCACACCTCGTTCACAGGCTGAGCTCCCACAGGAGCATGAAGGGCAAGGTACCCGTGGAAGGGTTTTGAAGGATGGCACGGGACAGGGTTCCCAGGGGTGGCGTAGAGCACAACAGAGGAATACTCAGTCTAGTGTGGGAATGGAAAGCTACCCACCCACACAGCCTGGGGCTCCTCAGGCACCAGCTCCCCCTGTCCCCAGCACCAAGCCTCCTTGGCTCACCCTAAGCTCTCTGCAGGTTAGGCATTCCCAGGGTGAAGTGTCTCACTTTCACTCCTCTGACAGCAGCTTGGGAAGAAAAAGAGAAATAACACTTGGAAACCTTATTTTCTGACTCTGTGCTCCTCCTGGCTGCTGGAAGAGCTACTCCAAATCGTCCTCATTGCTCAGGCTCTGCTCACTAAGGCTGCTGCCTTTGCCTGCAGTCCCCAGCTCCCTGGCACATCTCCTGGCTGTAAAACACAGCCACCAGCAGAAACTTGTGATAAGCCTCAGTGTGGGTCCAATCCCACAGTTAACGGAGACAGAGAAAAACTATACTGAGCTGGGACAAATCTGTAAATTTAACCCCCATCTTTTGTATCATCTAACAGTATGTCAGAAGACCATAACACAGCCTGAAAGAGGATAGGACAATGTGGTTTCCTGAGACTGGGAGAGACTGGAGCCAGTGACCCAGGAGGTCCCATCCCTTCCCATGCTCTTCTTTTCTTTCCATGCTCCCTTCTTGCTGCTACACATCTAAATTTAGGCTGTAAACTAATTTTAACTGTAAGGGGCATGGGGTTGACTCTTTTGAGTGTCTGACACACTGTAGGAGCAGGGTAACTAAAACACAAATGCTTATGTAAATTCATCTTTGATTTTGTAATCAATTTAGTTCACTAATTTGTTGCAGGGATTGGCTGAAGTAACATGCCAGAATTTTTACTGCCTCTGCCATAAAACTGACAAGCGTAGGTTTTCTGTTTTTGTTTTTACTTCCTTTCAAGTGTAATAACTTCCCTTTTCATAAAATGCCAACATATTCTTTTAAAACTGTCAGGCTGCCATCAACCTGGTCATGATCCAGTGCCAGGCCATAGCCAGACAAGATGAGTTACAAGGTAATCTTTTCCCTGCCAAACAATACAAAGATATTGGCACCTTTCTCACGGCTGCAAATCAGCTCAAAGGGCCACAGAAATCAGAAACCCAGGAACTGCTTCTTCCTCTTTTTGGTGTTTGCCTTGCAAGGAAAGTGGTGCTCTGCAAGGAATCTAATGTTTTCATTAATAGCACCCTGGCTTCTTCCCTTTCTCCAAGTCTTTTCCTCCACTAAAGTCCTGGATATGATTTTAATGAAATTGAGGACACCCTCCCCCTCTCCAAGTTACACACACTGGATTCCTGAACACTGGTTTCAAGGAAACAGTATTCCCAAAATGAAATACAAAGCAGCTGCACAGCTTTGGCAGGGGGGACTGCACAAATGCCACCAAAGAGTGAATCACTCTCTCAACCTCACCGGAAGTATATCAATATTCCTGTTCAGGAAGGCCATCCAGCAGTGGAGACCATCCCTTACATAAAGTAGAAAAAATAGCACAAAAGGCCACAGAACTGGAGGGTTGACCCTGTTTTTTCATTTGGCTGCCATGCAAAATGAGGCTTTTCACAGTTCCTCTGCTGGTAAACCAACACATCAGCATAGTTGGAGTTTTAAGAGAGATCTTTAAAGCAGTGGTAGTTTCACCTGATTTTGAGACTGCATTTATGTCCTTTGCTGCTGTAATCCCTCTGAATTCCTTTGGCTTTCAAATTCTTTGAGATGCATGAGGATGGTACTGAACTTCCACCTCCTTCTTCCATCCTCCATTTGGGATTTCAAAGGAGGACACAGTAGCCTCTTAATTTAATAGTTCTGAAAGGGCCTCAAGAATAGGGATGGAAACAAGTGTCTCCATGCAGCGTTTCCTGGGATAAGTGCAGAACTGGCAGGTTTGCACATGCAGAGATCAGGCAGGGACTGCAAGAGGATCCAGTTAGTGCTTCTGGGAGAATACACTATTTTTTAAACATTTTTAATTGTATGACCATGCAGCACACAGTCACACAGGCAACATTAGTGCATCAATCCTTCCACACACTGGTTTGCTGAGCAACACAGTACTCACAGTGGCCAAGCTGAGCAAAGTCAGACTGGACTCTGCTGGAGACATCCTGGGTTTCACTTTGCCTACCTGGCAGCCCTGGGAACAGAGATCCTGGGAGCCAGACCCTGCCTCCAACCCAGTGTGTTTCCAATAAGGCAGAACAAGGGGATGTCAAAGGCAGGATTTGCACCCACGGTAGCACAATAGTTAATGAGGCCAAGACTAACTCCCAAACGGAGACACTCTCTGGCAAAGCTTGCAGCAATAAAAGTATAAATATTAATTCTCTCACAACAGCAAGGATATGTTATCAGGTATTTGCTGATAATGCTGTGTTATGGAGCGATAATGGTATGGAGGAAAGGTGACATTTTTTCAGAACGATTTTTCAGCACAGAAATGTCCTCTGGAAAGCACTGAATTAACTGATATGTTACTGGTAGTTATTGCTACAATGACTGGCTATTAGAACAAATATCCACACGTGGTACTCACAAAAACACCCATACAACAAGTGTAGTATCCATCACACACATCCTTTTTGAAAAGTGAGGCTGTCATTGGAATTTAGTCAGCTTTGGGCTCTACACAAACTATTTAGCAACAGACAGCAGCCATTTAGTGGAGAATTGCAGCAAGGTATTATCTTTAGGAGACCTGACTTGGAATTCCCAGCAGTAGGTTACAGGTCCCCAGACTGGTAAGGGCACATAACTCCAGTACTCACAATACAGTGTTTGCACCCTTTAATCCAACACAAAGTATCATTAGAAAGGTAATGTTTGCAGTCACGTTAGAAATCCCAAAGCCCAAAGCATGCAATATTACAGTGATGGCAGCTGAATATCAAACAACACTATTTCAAGGTATGAGGTTTGGGACAAGCACACAGACCAGGATATGAAAAGTTTCGCAATCCTTCAGCTCAATTGTTCCGGAAGCATGAAAAGAATGATTAAAGAAAATAGAAAAGAAAGGGGACACAGCTCACTGAAAGCATGAAGTGATTTAGGAGTTTGTCTAGTTCTGCTTAGGAAGCCAAACGAACCACTCACCAAGGGAAAATGATATCCAGTAAGGAAAGGAAATCAGATGAATACACAATTTACACACCATCCAGATAAGAGATATTTACCTTCAGATAACTTTAAATTCAACTACTGAAATCAAGTATTTCCGGTCTCCAAAACTCTTATGACTTAGACCAACATCTTTATAGCTCTAATCCATGTAGTTGGAAATGGAAAAAAAAAAAAGGAAAGAAAGAAAATCAAAGAGCTTGAGGTACCTACACTCCAACTCCATCTGTTACTGGACACACAGCAAGATAAGGTACAGTCCATAAGGAGGTCCTCAGGCAATCTTTTGCCTATAGAGCACTCCAAACCAAGTAGTCCTCTTTTTCTTCCTCAGTATATTTCATTTGAAATGTTTAACTAGAGAATGGGATTAGATTAAAAAGAAATTTCCAGGGAGAGCTGCACTTAAGCTGCACTCCAAAGCCCAGTGAGAAATATTAGACATGCAAGCCATGATGATGGAGAAACCAAATTTCCACTCTTAAATTTATACAGTATAATTAGCAACAAATCTACTCAGAAAATGGTTTTAAATATATTAGTGGTTAAGCAGCACTTTCCTTTCTGATGACATAATGCTATTCTTTACATCAAATCCAACCTCACTCAAGGGTTGCTTTTGACATTAAAATGGAGCCCAACAGTATGAAAGTGAATTAAAACTGGCGTGAAGCTGGAATTTTACATGCTCCCCAAGACATCTTGAAAAAAGTGGTCAGGGTTGTCTTGGTGTTATTGACACCCAGTTTCTTTCCTAATACATCTTCGTGTACCCACTGGATCTTGGTGGGTCAGGAATCGGCACCAGAATCGTTCTCCTTTCCATCTTTGTGCAAGTCTCCATGAAATGGCCTCTCCTGATCCCAAAGAACTCAGGAGGACAAAGCATCAGCATTCCCATTTTGCACATGGTGCCAACAGCCTGGAGGGTTTTGGACAAAAGCATGTGGAAGGGTGTGAGGTAAAGGGAAAAGCCTGCAGTGTGTCCCACCAAGGAGCTCACCATCTCTTGTAAAGGGGGCCCTGTTTGATGCCAAAGCTCTAACAGCATACCAAATAAATAACTAAGCTAGAAGCCAGATCTTATGAAAGACCAACCTAACTCCTCTCCCAAGGAAAGGACTCACTCTTCCCAGGAAATCCCATAGGCTGTAGGATGTATAGAGAGGGAACGTTCATTACGGGCAAGGATTGAGGTGCTGTATGCAACTAGAAAGTCAATTTGGTTCTTGCCTCCATATAAGAGAACTTCCATATAAAGAGGTCAAGAGAGAAGACAGAGATTCAGGCAGACAGGTAAAAAGTCAAAAGGGACACAGGGACAAAGGAGAACAGCCTTGTAGAGGTACCTGCAACAAGCTGCACACGAAACTCTTTGTAGGCATTCCTGAGGTGCAGGCTCAAGGAAGATCTTGAAGGACAAGAACATAATATGTGATTCTGTATGACTACAGAAGAATCCTCTGACACACAAACAGCAGCAGTAGAAGGGAAGCTTGACATATTCAGCATATGGCAGTGCATAATTTTTAACAGAAAAATTACAAAATAGCTCTTGAAATGTCACCAACATACCTTGAGCAAAGAGTGATATTTTTAAATTATCTATATTTGTTTTGACATTTCAGCCTTTACTATTTACATACTCTTTAACATTAATGTTGAACCAATCTGGCTTTATTTTAGCAGGCAACACTTTATTAACACTCTAAAACTTCAAGTTTCCTCAAAAATGCCTTCAGCATGCAATTTGGATGACAGCCAGGTGTGAAAATTCACCTCTAGCTGAAAAGTACTAAGAAATGGAATGAACTTTGGAATGGAGAGTATGTGAAGTTCAGTTACCCAAGTCTTATGAAGAATACAGCAAACATGCAGAGTAGCTGGTGTGCCATCTTACCCAGGCTGATTGCCCAATCCACGTTTCTTTGGTGGACACTTGCTCATAGCAGACTGGTGAGTAAAGCAGTGCCAGGGCTGTGAGTCACACTCACACCCCACTTCACACTTTCACTGTATTTAACAGATTTGCCTTGCAGAAGAAAGAGTCCCTCAGTAATCTCAGACCCCACACCCCAGGCACCCTACAGATAGGAGGGGATCACTTTCTGCAACACAAATGGGAGTGAGAGAACCCTAAACATGATTTGAGAGCCCCAGCCAGTGACTTTTTAAAAGCAGTTTACCTTGCACATCCCTTTGCGCTGACGCTCCACCAGCACGGCCGAGCTCCGGGCAGCACAGGGGGCACTCCCTCCACTCCAGCTCCAAGGGCAGCTGCAAACAGTCACAGCCATGTTCTGCCTCAGCTCTTCTGCTTCAAACAGAAAAGGCACAATTAGAACAGAAAAAGGAAAACAGGGCACACAATTAGCACTGTCCTTTTTACTCTGTGGCAGACCGGGAGTGAGGATCAGCTTCCTTGCAGAAATCCTCCAGAAGGGAAATAATGATACTTTGCTTGTTCCTCTTCTTGGGGGTTTAAAACATTATTAGATTTTAGGAACTGAACCAGCAGGAGAGGGAAAGTGTTCTCACAACTAAGTGCCTTCCTTGCATTATTTCCTAGTTTTCATGGGACAGAAGAAACCAAACCAGAATAAAGTGACTGCCCTGCCTCACCTGGTCATTTTTAATTACTGAGTTAATCAAACTGGAAAGGCCACACCACTCAATTTAGGCAGAATCTTGGAGAGAAATCACCTTCTTCTTTTTTTTTTTTTTTAAACTATTCATCTTCCACTGCTTTTTAGAGGGGAGAGGGTAATCAGAAATTGTCATTTTCTCACTGTGTGGACAGGCAAAAGCCAGAACTGACATGTTTAACTTGGGAGGAGGAAAGGTGAGACTTCTGGTGAATGGCAGGAGTCAGTTAAAAACTAAACACCTGTCATATTAAGTAGAAAGAAACCTGCTATCTACCGAAACCATGGAGCAGAGTCTGACCCCACCTACAGAGAGCTTGAATTACAGGCTATTTGTTACAACAAACAGAAAAATCCCAGGGGACCCAAGCCAGGAGTGGGGCTGGGCAGTCAGGCTGGGCAGTGTGTCACAGCTCTCTCCCCAAGGTGACAACCTGTCCCTGGTGCAAAGAGCAGCCCTGCAAAGGAAAAATGTGTTCCTTGCCCACTCAACCTCCTTTTTCTCCCTTGGCCCCAAAGCCAGGAGGAAGGCAGTTCTCCTGCTGTTCATCCCATAGGAAGTGCTGCACCTTTTCATACAGGGAATGGGAAATAAAATGTTACACATGAAGTGCAGATATCCTCCAAAAACCTTCAGATGGGAAAGGGTAGGCCTGTCAGTGGGAACAAACTCTGTAATACACATCAGTAGTCAGTGTATAGTGGCACAGTGAAGTGAGGCATGTCCTTCCTTCTCTGCTGTCCTTCACCAGACAAGCAAATTACACTAATGTCATCATTTGTGCAAGGTGAAAAAGCATTTCTTACCATCCTGACCCTCTAACTGATCATCTGGAGACGCTTCCCAATGACCAGCCCTCAGATCTAACGTGGCAAGAAGCAGGACTGCCCCAAGGAGTGCAGGGCATGCACTCACTCCTTGGAATGCAGCCTATCACCCACTGTGGTTTTGGCTAGTTGATGAGAGAGCAGGGCCACAACTGCCTCCTAAACCAGAAACAAGGCTCATGGCATCAGACCTGTTACAGCAGGGCAACAGTGGCAGGAAAGAGGAACATGCTCTGTGATACCTTGATGTAGGAGGGGTAAGAAAACAGAACCCAGCTCAGAAAAGAAGTGTCTAAAAGCAAGCCAGCTTAGGCCAAACACCTTGGATGCCCTGAACAAGGTCTACACAAGAAATGGTAGGTTAAACCTCATCCTCATCTAGAAAAGTCAAGTGTAAAAAGGAACAACCCGCGTTCTGCTTTGGCATGCAAACCCAGAGGGACACAGAGAAAACCCCTCCATATGTCATCCCTCCCAACTTCTGCTGCTGCCTAAACACAGAGGAACCGAAAATAAGTACTTTTGCAACTTTTTTCCTTTCCATACAATGTCAGTAGGATAGAACAAATTCAGAAAGTAATTTGGAATACAACAAATGCCACATAAGAGCTACTGCAGCTGCCTCTGCAAGGACTGGTGATGATCCATGAGAGAACTAAGACAGCACAGAAGGCCAGTCACTGCCTTCCACACACAAACCGAATATGCTATAATTATATTAACCTTCTTACTAATAAATCAGAATTTTAATTGAAGGTCTAGTTAATCTCAGGAAGCAATGGCAAGTATAAGCCACAGCCCACTTGCTTGCCAGTGTATTTGAATACCATTACCAAAAGTGCATGCATACAGCTGGAAGGTAGAACAGCTATAATTGAGGGGGAAATTTGGCCTCGTCTCTAAAATCAATCTAAACTGATAGTTAGATTCATATTAAGTAGAAAAAAACCCCAACCATTAGTTTCCTAGTTTAAACCTCTCACTGAAAACACACTTTAAAATCTGATACTAAACTGCCCAGCCATAGTCCTGGTACAAAATACAGCACTACAGATGACACACTGGGAAAAATAAAACAAAATTAACATACCAATGTTTGTGGCTGGACCACTGTACCATTACTGGCATTTTGCTTATGTAGTGATTCCATTGGTGTTTTGCATTACATGGCAAAACCATAGGTTTCCCTTCTAAGAAAAGAACTGTTTAATGTGCCAAATGGTACATCTGGAGAGAAGTACTGCCAGCCTGCAATGATAACAACAAAAAAAAAAGATTAATCCAGTGCCTGCTGGCAAGGTTCCTAAATGATGATGCTCCTCAAAATATTCCTATTAAGAATCATATTTTGGTAATGTATTGCCTAAAGCTGGAAGGCTGGAAAGCATTTCTAATCCATTATTCTACGGCTTTTTATTTTTTTGGCAAATCCTACAGCTGCAGGGGAGACGACTGTGGTTTTGGTGAGATAACATGTATTATAGTGCTTTGCTTTAGCTTTTTAATTAAGTTGTTCTGTTGCTTTTCACTGTCAGAGACACTATCAGGCACAGAAATTGTTTGATCATCAAATAAGCAATTTAAAATGTAGCCTTTTGCCTGGTAGTGTGGATGTAGTGTCATGGGGTATTTATGGTTCAGTACATGCATCACAGAAAATGGGCAGAAAGGATCCTTTAGGTCACACATGGTCCATTATAACACGTACTTCCACAGTGTATTACTATACTCTCACAGAAAGTCCAGTTGGCCCTTCCAAGAGGTGACTTCTGCCACTCCTCTGTGAGGTTCCTGCACAAGTCAAACTGCTCCTGGCAATGGGATTCCTGCGGGAGGGACCTCAGTGCCCCTCGGTACAGGGCTCTGTGTGGCTGAAGGTCTGCCACTCTGCATGAAGCCCTGCAGTGCAGCAGACCTCCAGCCAAAACTTTAAATTTAAATTTTGCCTCCTTTTTAGCAGTGCTTCCTTCCTGACAATTTCACTGAAAGGAAGCAAAATCATCCCAAGCATTTTAGAGCTCACAGAGTGATCCAGGCAGCAGCCAGATCTGCTGATCTGCCCCAGGGACACCAGATACCACCTCTGCTCGCAGAAGGAGCCCAGCAGATGTTGTGGAAGATGCTACTGCAGCAAGGCACACAGGTAATTCAGGGTAGGTTTAAAACATCACCTAACCCATGTGTCCCAGCAGATAGGGCAGGGGCACAGAGATGCCCTGGAGCAAAGCTCTGTGTTGCCTGAGCTGTGCCAAACCATCCAAGAGCATAACCAGGCAGAGGTGCAGCTCTTTCAGCAGCTGCAGGGGCTTCTCTGGTTTTGAGGCTTGTAACTTACAAAAGGCCATCCAAAGAATACGAATTATGATTTTTCCAGTAAAGGTGAGTGATTTTCCAACTGAATACCTCCCTGATTTGGAGGTTCTAGGCACGCTTACTGGAGTTCTTGGAAAGAGTCCTACCTTATAGGTCTTGGAGCAGAAGTTCACCAAAGCATGACTCTGGAGTTGTTCACCACCAGTCTGAAATAGTCTGTGGAGCATATTAAATACTCAGTGGGGAAAAAAAGGTGATGCCTTTTCCTAACAAGTATTTCACCCCAGAAAATTCCAGAGTGCAAGCTGACATAGCTGAGGCAGGATATTTCAGGGATGACACATCAGTGCACGTGACAAAGTAGACACAACACAGGTGAAGTATTTGGAATTCTGTAAAAGCCTATGGGTCATTATTGCACTCCTGCTGCTTTCTTAGGGCTGGGGAGGGGTGAGCCGTGGCTCTCAGGGTTCCACCCCTCAGAAGCTGCCTTTATGTGTGAAATTTCTCCCCAGTTAGAACAAGGACACTCACAGAGTGGGCTCAGGGAACTGCTGTTTTTGAAGGGCATCACTGCTCCTTTGGGCGTGTGGGACTGTGCTGCAGAGCACCCGCAGGGGAGATGTACCCCTGCACACTTCAGCCAGCTAATTGCCACTTCCCACAGCACCAATGAACACTGACAAACAGAGTTAAACCCATCCTTTTCAGAAGTCTCTGTCATCCTTCCCCCCCACCCCGGACAAATTGCCAGGCATCACAGGGAGCTCCCGTGTTCCACCCCGTGAAGAGTGTCAATCACAGTGACATTCACCAGTGCTGGGAGCACCTCCTCACAAACTCACTGGGCACAGATAAAGACACACTTGGAGTTTGCAGATGTGTCAAGTTTGGCAAACAAACTCACCTGTCCTCCAAATATATTGACATTTTTCATCTCACACAGCGGTTCCTTTACTTTCCCGAAGATCGGAATTTTTACATTCCAGGAGGTAGTTTTCAGGAGTGCTCTTCAGTTCCTTCCTGAAGAAACAGGTTTGAAAATTGATCTTATCTAAGTTATTTCCTTCTCTGACACAGAATATTGGTGGAAATCTGAACAACGGGCTCAGAGCAGCATCCCTGTCAACAAGGGAATGAGGAGTTAGACACAGGCTATGGAACTTTCCAAACAGCTTTGGGGAGCTGATCTCTACAAAGTCTTTTATTACTTTTTTACTTTCAGTGCCCAGACCTGTGCTTCATTTTACTGAACAATCAGCTCTGAAGTCTTCCCAGGGGCATTTAACATGAGCCTCGTATTTTAGTGTCAGACATGAAGCCCACAGATACAGCTCTCATGTCATGCATTGTGAATTTCTGCTTAACTTATTTTTATGCAGTGAAAATGTTGTTTTTCCTGAAAAACAATGTAACAGCAAAAGAACAAAGTTCACAGTGAAAATAGAAGTGCTGTGGTTTTATCCTATGATAACGTAACAGGTCCTTAATATTTAACTTTCCTAATAACAGCTGAATTAGACACATGCTTCCAAAGCCTAACTGTTCCAAGCCTGCCTGTTTCACAGATGGTGGATACAAAGATTAAGTGACTGCCTGAAAAGTAATACAGGAAGCCTGTGGCAAAGCCAAAAACTGATTCAAGAACTCCTGATCTCTATCCGTTGTGGGAACCACAAGGCTATTGTGCCTTCCAACTGGTGTTACTATTTTGTACCTGTATACAGTGTTTGTTCTCACCATTAAAACTGCTCTCAATGCCATTAGAAAACACAAGCTCTTACCTTCAACAAGCCCCATGTTCAGTCTCACCAGCCCTAGCCCCTCCTAAGATGTGGATGGAGGCCCAGGAGCACCTCCCACCACGCTCCCAGCACTGAGAGCCCCCCTCCCAGTCCCATGAACACAACCCCACAGACCCCCCACCCCCCCAGCCTCCTGAACAGCCTCCTGCCTCGCCATCTGTCTGCCAAGCCTGCAAATCTGGCAGTGTGGTGGGGAAGTCTCACCTGGGCAGTGGTGTCTGGAAGGTACCTGTGGTTCAGGAGCCCTTCCCAGGGTGGTCTGGGAGCCCACACTCACCTGGCACCCAGCAACCCCCACTGCAGGAACGAGCTGCAGGGCTCCCAGAGGGACCTCTGCAAACAGATCTTAGCAGGACTCCAATTCCAGGGGAAAAACCCCCAGAGCTTTCACCTTTAATTTGGGATAGCTGAGAACATGGAAACTGAAAGCCTGTATGGGAGGGATGCAGGCAAACCCAGCTGGCTGTTACTGCTCCTGTTACTGTGTCGGGGGAAATAAACCCCAGCCGTGTGCCCTCCACAGCCTCCCCCGAGATGTGTCTGCAGCTGCAGAGCACACAGCACAAATACAGGCCAGGAACTGCACACCAGTGTGTCCTGGCACTGATCACCATCAAACAGCTGCTGCACCTCGTGTTCACACGGTGCTGCCTCGCTCAGGGGCTTCCTGAGTGAGATCCTGATGTGCCAGAAGCCATCAAATCCAGCCTCCATACATCTGCTAAAAATGCTGAGGGAAAAAGCAAAACATGAAAAATGTTTGTATAGAGCAATAAATGAATATGGAAGTCTAGAGTACACCTAAAAATCTAAAATTAATCACTATTTTAAAAACAACTGTTATTTATCTTTTAAAAATTTCTTAATTTTCACAAACATGCATACCTGTGTTTATTGTTCCATAAACCAGCTCATCCACATTTGTTCCTATTTGCCAGATTCCATAACTTACAGTAGATCAGAAGTGAAAAGATGGATCCTCTGTCAAACGATGCCAGAAAACTTGTGATTAAAAAAGATTTCAGGGATGAAGTTTCCCGAGTAACCACAGCAAAACCACATATTGATCACTCGAGCTCAGCGCTCTCCCTTTCCCAAGGGAAAGGACTGTTTACATCAGTTTGAGAGGAAGTGGTAGAAAGAATGACTGTAATAGTGCCCTGTCCAACAATATTTCCTGGCGCTCTCAGCATCTGCTGATGTTTGAAGTGCCTGTGCACAAAGTGTACCTTTGCTAAACTTCTCAAAAGATGTGAAATCTCAGCTTTTTTTGGAACAACAAAATCGAAATTAGGTGATAATGGATATGTAAAATCAATGCCACCTTCTCCCTCTTTCTCAGTCCCCCAGCAGGAGCCAGCAAAACTTTGTGTTTGAACCCCACCAGCACCAGTGGAAACGTGTTATTCAGTAATCTTAGAACAGAATTTATTTATTTCTATTCCCTGTCTCCAGTTGGAATAGTTCCCATAGAAAACTTGGGGAGCTGTGGAATGGCCATGACAGCAGAGAAGGAAAAGAGTATTACCATTGAAGAGACTCTACAGTGATCACTTGTCAATATTAGCATTTGCACATTCTTTTTATTATAGACATAGAAACGCTGAGGAAATATTCCTTTCCAACTATGACATTCTCCCAGGGGTGATGGTTTTGAAAGGAATACCTTACTCATTCTATTCATGACCTGAATTGCACAACACGGAAAACAGGACCGTGCTTTTCCCAACAGGCACCAGGAGGAAGCAACAGGCCTTGTGTGGAGACTCACCCTGACTATTGGATGGGGAATCCCTGGAAGACACTCAGTCATTGGCAAATCGTCCTCCTGCTCCACAACACGCTGGACAACTCACTGACAACTTCTTCCTCTGACAGCTTGCTGTTACTTGCTGGGCAGCCTCCAGCCTGTAGCAGGCTCCAGAAGACACTCCTAAGCTCCCAGTGCCTCACAGGTTCCAGTACTGATCAAAACAAGAAGGGACAAGATGCTGAGCATTTCCTGTGAGGGTTTTCCAGCTTAGCAATTCACAGCGTGGAATTTATAACCCCATTCACTTTGTTACCTCACCGATAAGACAGGATATTTTCCTCTTTTAGGTTTGTTTTTATGGAATGACAGCAGAGAGCAGGACAGCAGTGAGGGAAACAGAAGGCATCTGCTTGGCATTCGGTGCCTGATAGTCGCTAATGTCGTGGGTTGGAAAAGTCTGATCTAGAATTTGCCTTAAAAGAAAGAGGGAAAAATAAGGGTAATAAATAAAAGCAGATATGGTGGAGAAGGAGAACTATCAGTGGATTTGGCACTCAGGGAGAAGGAGCACTGCTCTTCCTTCCATACCAGCTTCCACGTAATCCTCCCCCCCATCTCCAGCACACCCTTCACAGCAACAAGCTGTCCTTGGCATGACCCATGTTTCCAGCTAGTAAAATCCTCCTCTCTTCCCCCCATTCCCTCAGAAGGCATCAGTTTTCTATTTTAAAAATATCAAGTCACCCTATCTCAGCTGCATTATAAATGAAGACAAACAAAACAACCCAAAACAGTTTTGTGTGTGTGGAACAAGAAAAAAAAAGCACTTCAAACCCAAAGAAGTTTCCAATAAGTCACTCATTGAAATTCAGGAAGAAAAAACCCCAAAGGGTAAAAATACCCCCACGTATCCAAGTTCTCTGAGGCCATTTCTTTCCCTCATCTGTGTTCCATCATCTTCTTCCTTATCCAAAAAAGTTGTGGTGTCCGTGGGAGTATGAAAAAACATTGGTGTGACCACCGAAAGGAACTCTCTGTCTGGCAGCACAAAGCCACGTGTTATCCCGTCTCCAGGAACCCAGCCCTGCTCCGACGGTCATAAATATTCTCTGATGACAAACAAAGGGTGGTCATTCATCCACACCGAATAATACTGGGAAACCCTGAAAAGCACACTGGGATCTGCCCTCTGTTCCCAGCAGCCAGTGCTGTCACCTCCACCCTCGTGGGATCCAGGCAGGAATGCTGGGCTTCTCCCTCTCAGAGGTCCCAACCCACCTGGTGGCCATTAAATTTATCTCAGGACAGACTCATCCAAAGCAGCCCTGAGAAAGATTTTGGGGTGCTGGTGGGTGACAGGCTGGACATGCCCCATCCCAGAAACCCCCCATGTGCTGGGCTGATCCCACAGCGTGGGCAGCAGGGCAGGGAAGTGATTCTGCCCCTCTGCCCTTGGGTGAGACTCCCCTGCAGAGCTGCTCCAGCCCTGGAGAACAGCACAGCAAGGACATGGAGCTGTTGGAGCCAGTCCAGAGGAGGCACCAAGAGGATGAGAGGGATGGAGCAGCTCTGCTGGGAGGAAAGGCTGGGACAGTTGGGATTGTTCAGCCTGGAAAGAGAAGTTTTGGGGTGACTGAATTG
Source organism: Corapipo altera (assembly GCF_003945725.1). Taxonomy (NCBI): domain Eukaryota; kingdom Metazoa; phylum Chordata; class Aves; order Passeriformes; family Pipridae; genus Corapipo; species Corapipo altera. Next base: position 530,634 of record NW_020884938.1, read on the forward strand.
TGGCCTTCCAGGGCCTGAAGGGAGTCTGTGAGAAAGACAGCCTCTATTTACAAGGGCCTGGAGTGACAGGGAGCTTTCAGAGCTTTACGAAACATTTATCCACGTGTTTTGAAAAGGGAGGGGAAAAAAATTTAAAAAAGACTCATTACACTACTGACTTCACAGTACACTGCATAATCAAAGGTCTCCCAGTTTTCAGGAGTGTTACTCGACATCTCATTGCACAAACACTCTGCTTGGGTGTGCAGGTCTGAGAAGGATCAGTAACGGACGTCACAGGCTGGCAAAAGTTATTGATGAGAAAGTTATCTTCATGAGCAGCCTTCCCTTAATCAGTGGGAAAAAAAAAGATCTAAATGCAATTCACTGTTCTCTGCTGGTCTCCCTTTCCAGCCCCCAGCCTCAAAATGAACACATTTACAATGAACATATAAACAATCACTCTATGCTTACCTGTATGCCTTCTCCTCTTATGCTAGTCTTTTAAATTCAATTTAATCTCGCCACTCAAGGTAGAAACAAGTAATAAAGCAACCGGTTTATCAGTCAGTGTAGTTTGAGAACCCTGTTGGCACTTGTGCCCCCGAGGAGGTGAGGGGTTGTTGACACAGCGAGTCCAGCCATGCGTTCACGGCGCAGGAGATCAGCGGGCGCTCGCTCCGTTTGCTCACTGCACAGGTGACTGCCACCAGAGAATGCCATTGCTCAACAGCCTGCCCAGGGACCCACGGGAAGGACTCAAGTCATCTGAGACCTGCACTGGGAACTTGCCAGAGACCCCAGCACCACCTCGGATTTGCACGGAACGGAGGAACTGGGGCCATCTTCTGCAACAGGACAAGGGAGAGAGTCGGCAGTAGCCAAAAAGGGACCCCAACCCAAAATCTGGTTACACTTTCAACCGGTTAAAGAAAGGGTTTAGTAGTTAAAAACCACACAAAACAAAAAAAAATTAAATTTCCAAGTTTCTGTTTTAAGAGAAAGATGAATAAAAAACTTTACATTAAAAAAAAAAAAAGCGTTCACATTTTTTCATTTGTTATTTTCAAGGAGTCCAGGATGTGGGCGGCACGGCCACCTGGCCACAGGATCCTAGCAAGTGTCAATGTCTCCTCATAGAAAATGATTATGACATGCTAATTTTCAAAATTATTTAAAAAAAAAGTATTTCTCAGAAAATTGAACATAACTAGAAGGGGGAAAACTGTTCCCCAGATTCAGGAAATAAAAGCTCTAAGAGCAACAGACTTCCAAGTGGACAACTCAACATTGGTGTGGTACAGTCCAGCACATGAGATGATCTGCACCAGGAAGAAATTACCTCACCAACAATTAAAGGCTCAAAAATAGATGCAACACCTGACTGAAAGAATGTTAATGGACAATGAAATCTTTGCACCATCTGCACCTTGGCTTTCTTTCTTTAATCATGTATCAAGTGAAACAGCCAGTGATTGAATACTAGTGTGAGGCAAGTAACAGCCAAAGCTCACTGAACATTGCAAATCAAGCAGCATAGTGTAGGATCAGCTTAATAAATCAGAATAATTCCCATACCTTTCAAAGATGCAAGGGCCATAGGATGAGATCCAGCTTGGTGGGTGCCTGCTTTTAAGCCCATAACTACTTCCACTGACAATGAGAATGTCACCCAAGCCCTTTAGTTAGGGTATACAGATATGAAAAGTAATACCTGTGTGAGTGAAGGTCTAGGTTAGGAATTCATCACTGGAAGCACTGAGAAGCTTTCCAAACCAATGGAAATTGTAACTCTCTCCAAGACCCACAACAACATAAAGAGATCCTGCAGTTAAAGCAAGAATGACCAGAGGCCCCACTGGCTTGGGCAAACTCAGAATTTACAGCCTCTCCCAGTATCCCACTGGAGAATTGCTCATGAATTTTCCAGATGGTTTAAAGGATGTTTCCTGTCCACCTTTCAAGAAGACACAGCTCAGAAGAACCTGTCCACTCTAAAGGGTTCACCCCAACCCCACAACGAGCCATGTGCCATGATGTGACGCTCAGCTCAGGGCCCACATGTGACTTACTCTACTTAAAAAAAAAAAAAAATCAATCCTGTAGCAGTTCTGCTAATTTCAGGTTAGTCTTTCAAACTAGTCCTTCCCCCCACCCCTCTCTCTACTTGTCCCTCCCACCCTGATCTGATTTTTCCCATTTCCAATGAGATTTAGTGATCTGCCCAATGGCAGGTGGGTGGAGGCACTCCAGATACTATGTTTGTTGGTAGCCCAGCAGTTATTTGTGGTTGACTTTTTTGGTTGCCCACAGGAATTTCCAGGGTGGTGTAAACAGACAGATGTGGGCTCTTTTCTGCTATACAGATCACACCATAGAGAGATATCAAAGGGAAAAACCAAACCCATGAATAATGCACCAGTGGCAGCATCTGCAGCTCTGAACTTTAAAGACTGGCCTCTGAATTTATTGGTTTAATTGTTGGGTAGGGACATTCAGGCCACCAGATAGCTTTTGAAAACAAACATCACTTGAAGATTTCCTGAATATTTAGAAGTGTCTACAAAGCCTAAGTGGGCTCAAGTATTGGCAAACTCTGAGCTGCTCCTGCCCTGACAGCACTGCCCTCATCTGACAGGTTAAAATTGCCCTTTCCTCCCTGCCCTCAGCAGCATCGTGGTTTGGTCTATTCCATAGCTCATCACTGCTGTAACACTGGGAAGCTAAAGGGGAAGGTTGTGAGGGTAGGGGTGGCAAAGCAGATGTTTTGCTGGTGCAGATTAGTAAAGCTCCACTGATCTCAGATTAACTCATTTGAGCCAGGAAATTCACCCCCTTGTTCTCTTTTCTTGTTTGTTTTCTACTGTTACCATTATACAAAAACTACTTTTGCCATGTGATTTTTGTGTGCCTTGTGCTTGCACATGAGACACATGGTGACATCTTTTCCCTTGAGATGAACAAGCAGCCCATGATTAAAATCATGGTGAGTCAATGGTGCAACTTGCCAATCGTTCTTACTCCGGAATTGCCAGCTAAAGCTTTTCTTGTCATTTATTTTTCCAGGAGGATTTGTATATGTTCCTGTCAGTCTATTTTGGAGCATGGCAGGCTACAGAGGCACTTTGATTCATGGCAGGACATGGATTATTTTAAAAAGAAGGCAAAAGGAGCGTTGGTTTTAACAGCCTTGCACTGTCATCTTGCGGTTGCGGCGCTCAGTTCCTCACCCTTATTTGGAAATGCCTGGAACAGGAATTTGATGTGAGCAGGAAGAAACGGTGATTGCCTCACTCCCGGGGCTCTGGTTTGTTTGGAGGCCTCCTTCCTGCCACTCTTGTGACAACAAGACAGACTGACCTTGCCAACTCTTTCCACTTCAGTTCTTTCCATCTCCTTCCTTGGTGAGAGGAGAGCATGACCTCATCCATAAAACCATCATTATTTAGAAGACTTATCTCCTCCAGACTTTCAGCACTTCCACCATGAACACATTTTCAGGACAGAGCTGTGCACAGTCCTTTCTCCTGCCTTAGCTTTACAGAGGGAACACCACAGAGGGAACACACTGTCAGCTCCTGATAAGCAACACATCTTTTTCGCAACTGAGACAAATCATTTCCAACACCTTCTTGGCTTTACCCACTTTTCCAGATCTGCAAGCAGCAATGATTTTTGCCTCTTTCCTGGACTCCTCGAGATACCAGCCAGTGTGGGATTCTCCTTGTAGACTCTTTCAAGGGTTACTTTCCTGACATTTTCCTAATGTTGAAAAGGAAGAGAAAGCCCTGAGCCAGCCTGGCTTCCCTTCAGCTCCTATTGTGCTGCTCCCAGCCAGAGACCTGCTCTCCCACCTGCCTCCTTATATCCTCCTGATGGCTAAAAAACCCCACATTCCTCACTGACACCCAAAATCCATTCCCTCCCAGTGAAACCTGACCTAATCACCTATGAGCGAGTGACCAGAAATGAGGAAATCAGCCCAACTGGAAGTGCACAGATTCCAAAAGCTGCAACCTCTATCCTCCTCTACAGGCAATACTTAAATCTCCTACTATACAGATCCTTCCTTACCCTTTTACCTACACCAAGAATCAACAGCTTAAAAACCTACATTACTTCTATTTGTGCTCTTTACTTCAGTCATTTTTTTCAAGTTACAGAAGAAAACCTCATAAGGTCACTATCCTTACCTTCAGTTTCAGCTTCTCTGTTTGGGCTGCCAATACTTTGAGGCAATGTTTATTTTTACAGAAACCACTGTTAACATTGAAAGTTTGGGCAAAAAATTCAGAAATGTGTTTCTAAGGGGCCTAGTTTAGTTCCTGGGAGAGAAAACACTGTATTTTGATTAGAACTATTACTATTGTTCCCCTGAATGGAATATGGGGCCTGGATAGTGAATTCCCCATTTTCAGAAAGAACTTTCTACAGTTTAAATATTGTAATCCATGTTTACTTCGACTTCTATACGTGAAAATTGTCATGATCTTGCAAATGGATTGCCACAGATAGATCTGTGCATCAACCCAAAATCTCACTGCCAGCAGAGGGATCTTCTGTGGGCTTTGGAATCCACTAAAGCACCATTCAGAGTACACATGGAGGTTATACTTTAAAACTCCCGACATACAAAATATTTATGCAAGAATTTTTTTCCAGCTATAAGGGGTTTTAAAATGTCACAATTATGTATGTTATCCTCACACTTTGAAAACGACTGCATTTTGGGTTAGCTTCAGAAAAAAAACTTCTTTAGGGATAAAACGTAAAACCACTTCAGAAAGAGGACTTCAAAATGACGGGGTGGTATGGAAACTTTGGGAAGGGAGACCTACCACCAGTGTGACTGCTGTTGTTAAACAAACGGACTGAAATCATAGAACCATCACAGAACCATGGAACCATTCGGGTTGGAAAAGACCTCCAAGATCATCGAGTCTACCCTGACGAGGTGCCCCATCCCCACCTTGTCCCCCAGCCCAGAGCACTGAGTGCCACGGCCAGGCCTTCCTGGGACACCTCCAGGGATGGGCACTCCAAACCTCCCTGGGCAGCCCCTGCCAGTGCCTGATCACCCTTTCCAGCAACAAATTCCTCCCGATGTCCAACCTGAGCCTCCCCTGGCACAGCTGGAGGCCGTTCCCTCTCCTCCTGTCCCTTGTTCCCTGGGAGCAGAGTCCGACCCCCCCCGGCTCCCCCCTCCTGTCAGGGACTTGCAGAGCCAGAAGGTCCCCCCTGAGCCTCCTTTGCTCCAGGCTGAGCCCCCCCAGCTCCCTCAGCTGCTCCTGCTGCTCCAGCCCCTTCCCAGCTCCGTTCCCTTCCCTGGACATGCAATTGTGAATAATCTTACTTTTGGCAGCCTTAGCAGAGACATCAGGAGACTAATCCAGGTGACACAGGGTGTGTGGGACGCCCCCGAGCCCAGGCCTGGCCAAGGAGGGCAGAGCAAACCCCAGCCCAGAGCTCGGTGCTGTGGGAGCAGGACAGAGAGCACGGCAGGCACACAGCACCAACCAGCTCCTGCTGCCGGGGCCCGGGGCAGGAGCCTGGCTCTGTTTTGGGGGGCAGCAGAGCAGACGGAGCTCCCCGGGCCTGCCCCGCACCCGGCACTGCCCCACACAGTCGGCACCGGCGGGGCCGCGGCCGCTGTGATGTGGCAGCTCTTTGCCAAGAGCTGGACTGGGACCACCAACTCACTTCAGACAGGCCACTAAACACCCATCTGAGGGTAACCACGAGGTCGCTCCAACTTGGGCTGGATTCAAACTGGGGACTCGGAGGTGAAAAGGCTCCGCATTCAATTACCAGTCCCCTGAGTCATCCCATCCACCCTCTGTAGTTAGTTCAAAGTGCTCTGGTAAGCAATATCTGAGGACATTACATGTGTTCAAAATGCTAAAAATACACATCTAAGAGGGCAGGGAACAGATCAGATCACCCAAAAGCACATTTTCCTTTCTGTTTAAAAAGAAAATAAAGGAAAAAAAAAAATCATGATTTTAAAACTTGCAACCTTTTTTTTTTTCTTAAATATATAAAAGGCTTCCCCTGCCCACACCCTGTTTTGCCATACCAATTAATTTCTTGCAAATATCTTTAGAATACTAAAGAGAGACTATTTTTAGGAAAAAATAAAAATATTCCTTTTACCTTTGTATTTTCTAAATAGCTGAATCAGAACTAGAAAGAAGGAGAAAGCACTTTAGGGGAGGGGGGTGAGAAGGGTAGCAGGAACAAAACAAAATGCTAAAAGCTGGATTAAAAAGGCCCCACACTGAAAATACCAAGTCCCGGGGATTCCACCAGGGCTTCTAAAACATGGGATTTGTTTGAAGAGCGACGCTGCCCTCTGGTCCCCCAGGATATGGCATTCTCAATGCAGCCCCAGAGGGTCACCAATCCATTTGTGTCACCTATCCCGGGATCTGACAAGTCTCCCCAGGGGCTCAGTTAAACAAGCCTGCAGTTTTTAAACAAAGTGGATTTTAATTGAGAAGCACCTGTGGCGAGAGCCCCCCCGGCATTATTGAGCAGCAGATTTCTCCCAGTGAATCCCAGAGGCAGGAGGTGGGGGCAGCAGGGCCCTGGGGGCTGCCCGTACGTCCCACCTGCAGCTCAGAGCCAGCCCTTTCATGAAACCCCCGCGCAGAAATGTGTAGGATTTGCCCGCACCCCACGACGAGTGTTTTTCCCAACAAGCTGTTCCCAGGGTGCTGAAAAGCTATCATTCATGGAAATGTCTGAGGGGGAAGGAGGCACCAAAGGGGAGTTCAGGAGGCCACGGGCACCAGTGGGAGCCGCAGAATGAGACCCTCTGTAAGACATGCACCTGTTTGTGGCCACCACAACAGCTCAACTAGAAAGCTTAAAGTCCCAAACTGGGGGAGTGGGAGAGGGAGGGAAACAGGGAAAACATAATGAAAGCTTGTCCTAATATCAAAATACACATTAACCCACAGGGTGCAGGCTCACAGCAGATGGCTGTAATTTAGAACAAAGCCCTGGCAATGAGAAGTACTCAGAACTGAGGAGGGCGCTTCAGACACATCCTGGTATCATCAGAGATGAGCTTGGGTCAAAGACTGGAATTGCACCACTTCATAAAATACGGGGCTAAAACCCCCACTTATTAAACAAAATTTCATGTTGAGCAGTTGACAGGAGGTGCCAAGGTCTGTCCAAATGTAGTAATCAACAACTCCTGTACACAAGAGTTTACAAGGCATGGAAAACAGAGGGAAGTCAATGCTTGGATGCTACACAAATGCTTAGAATGATGAGGAATGTGCTGCAGTTTTAATGACACTCTTTTTTTTTTTTGCCTTGTCTATATTAATCAACCTCAATTCTAAGCAAAAATAGGAACAGTGTGTGATGTGCAGGTGAAGCACACGGTGCAGAATAAAGGGGGTAAGGAACAGAAATACCAACCCCCTCCCATTCCATGTCTGGGAAAACAGGATTTTTTAAACGGTTTATCAACAATTTCAGATTGTTTGGTTGTTTTGTTTTTCTTTTAAAATGACCCTGAAATAATAGGCTACTGCTTGCCACAGTGCCTTGATCTGCAAGGTTTGATTTAACTTTTTTTTAAAAAACACTGACAACTTGGACTTAGATGGAGAGAGACTATTTACAAGAGCATGGACAGGATAAGGGGGAATGGCTTCAAACTGACAGAGAGTAGGTTTAGACTGGATAAACTACAGGCACTGCATAACAATTCTGCAAGTGGACAAACAGGCTGAAATAATTCCTGAATGACAAAAGGAAAAATTCAAGCAGAAATCCCTTTTGTGACATTTTGTCTCTAAAATCATGTTTGCTTGTGCTACAAAAATGAAAAGGAACTTCAAAGTTTAACATAAGTGTGTTATGGAAGCCATCTGAAGTTTAAACACTGCCAAATGCAAATTACAGTGTGTCTTGCTCGGGAACTTCTGGGATGTCCCCATGGCATCACCAGTGCAGCAGTAGCTGCACTTCTGAACTGAGGTGAGATGCTGTGCAGCAAAAACCAGCAGGTTTATTCTAAATGCTCCAGGCTTCCCTTTGTCTCTACCTCCTAAGAAAAGCCATGCAAAACTACAATTCTCTGATTTATTTCTGTATTTTCTCTGTACTATTTAACTATTTTAACTATTACTTCTGAAATATGTACTACCTTTAAAGTAAGCTGTAAAGCTGCAGAAAATGCTGAGCATAACTGCAGAGTATCCTTGATTCCAATAAGGACTCCAACCTTAATGATTCCATGACTGTATAGGGCAATTAAATGCAGCACAGAGCCAATCTCATCCAAATTACATTTGAAAGCTGACATCTCTTTTCTCTTAGCCTGGAGAAGGAAGGCTTTTCCTAAAAGGTATTTTTTGGACAGCAAACTTCTGCAAGTGTCCAGAGAACAGGAGGAATGATGCAAACTAACCATACTCTCTCATTTGACTGACAACGTGTTCTCAATCTTCCAGGAGACCTGAACTCCCCCCTGTCCCACCCCTCAAGATCCATTCCCATTTGCTGCTGCCTTCTCCAGCCTGGGCAGTTCCACATCAGATGGACACCATCAGGCAGCTCTGAGAGAAGTGCTGAGAATCCTTCACTTCTGGACTTCTTTTCCAGCACCACGCCAGTGAGGTGTGGAAAAGGCCCTGTACAGACACTGGACTCAGAACTGGAATGTTAATTCAGCAAATTCAGTAGCTCAGCTCCCAGGTCTGCTTTCAATGTATAAACTGAGGTTTTCCAGAGCTTACAATATGGCCAAATTAGGGATGGATTATGCCAGGGGGAAATGCATCACTCGCATTTATACTGGGAATAGATAAGTCTGTAAAAAATTGATTTTAGGGATACTATTGACATACAGAGAAAAAAATGCCAGTTTCTCATTCTCATGAATTCCTGGATGTTTTCAGAAATCACTGGGAGAGGAAGCTCCCGTAACCAGTTAAGCCTAAAGCATGAACAGCTTCCCCTGGAATGGTTATGCCTTGGCCACGCTCCAAGGGACTGGAGCGGGATCACCCCACGGAAAAGCTCGTTGGCAGAGCCCTGGGCAGCTCGTCAGGACCCTGGACAGCACCGCAGGGATCCGGCACACACGGGGATGTTCACTGCACGGGAGGAGGCAGGGACTGCAAAGGGAGGGGAAAGGCAAGGGAATGAGAGAAGCACAGAATGGGCTGGGCTGGAAGGGGCCTTTGAGCCCAGCCAGCCCCTCTCAGACTGTTCCTGCTCAAGGAATAACCACCCCTGTACCTGTTCCAGCTTCTCCTCTCA
>NW_020884938.1:539907-543054 GCF_003945725.1 Corapipo altera
GGCTGGGGCAGCCACAGCTTCTCCGGGCAACCTGTGCCAGTGAGAACAGACAGAGTTGGTTTCCACTCAACTAATACTTTGCTTCACCTTTGGCACTATGAGCAAACAGATTTATGCTCCTAACCTGTGCTGAAAAGTCCCCTCCCTCCACTGCTGACCAACTAAAAACTTGCTGTCTGCCGTGGTTGTTCAAGTCACAGGGACACACTCAGTACTGGCTGACAGAAAGTAAGATGCTGGTAGTGCTCTGTGTCATCCAAGGATAAGGGTAACAGCAGCAACCAGAAATAATGCAAAATTGAAGCCCTCTACCAAAGAATATACTTCACTTTGGCCCAGACAGACTTTAAACTTACTTATTTCAAACTCACTTGTGCAGCAAAGCAAGTGGCAAAGTGACAAGGAGAAGGGAAATTCCACAGAATCACATAACAGCCTGGGTTGGAAGGGACCCCAGAGATCCTCCAGGTGGGCAAAACTTGACTGGGCATGAGGAGTTCATTGCTGCTCCCATCAGTACCCTGGGTCCTTTACAGATCCATATCCGCTCAATAACATGATTTCACATATGCTTGTGAAAATACAGAACCAAATAGGTCACATCCAGCTACTTCAGGCAGTGCCTGAAGGGAGCTTTCCAAAGGAAGCCAACCACTACTGATGTGACATTATGCTGTATTTTTTGGCAACACTCATGGGATAGCCACATGTACGTGAAAATGCTCAGCTCTGTGATGGTTCACTCTAAAAACTCAACTCACACTCCTATTTTTGCTCTCCACTGGCCTCCATTCAGTGGCGAGGCTTTTTTACAGCATGTGGCCTGGTTTAGGTTGCACTCTGTAACTTAGAAATGAAATGTCTGTCAGCTCCCCCAAAAGTCCTTGCTGGCATCTCCCAAAAACAAACTGCCATTGTTGTAGACCAGAGCAACTTGATTTCCTCCAGCTTCAGCCAGTTTCATGAACCACAATTATACTTGCTGCTGCCATCAAGTCAGAAGTATTTTCAATCTACCTCTCAGATGACTTTCAGACTGAATATAATAGAAGCAGCTTTGGGAAGGAGTATCTGAAAATTATCTTACATTTTCTACATTTTCATACATCTTTTAAACTAAGGGATCTGTGTATGGATGTTCACAGCAACCACAGGTTTTCCTTTCACAAATGCTGAAAATTCTTACTCCTAAAACATAGCTAGCTAGGCGTTTACTTGTATATATAACATATGTGTGTGTATACACACGCAGACATATACCCTCACAGCAGGATATATATTCTTCAAATAACCTGAAAAGCAGGATTTGGAGTAAATTTTTTATTGGTATTACCCAGATAGGCATCTCCAACCCACTCTGCTACCCTGTGGCACGTTTAATTTCTTTGTTCTTAAACACAGGTTACGAAGGTAAAGCAAAGCGTTTCCAACTTTTCAGAAGCAGAACAAGAAACTGAATTTTCAGAACTAAAATAAATAGCTCATGAAAGGACCTCTCCTTAATCTAAAGGCAAACTATTCCACTTGCATTTTGGAACAGCCTGACTGCTATTAAATACAGAGGGACAGTTATGATTAGGGTGCAGCCGTCCCAGACAGATGATTTAAAGGGTATAGAAATAGTGATATTCAACCTCCTCTGAAGTTTAACTCCTCAGATTCTGAGGTATTCAATGAACCCCAGTCTCACTCTGCTTACTTTTTCCCCTGTGCTAAAAGCCCAACAGCTCACAGTTGAAAATCTGGCATCTTTCAGCACTTCTCCACTGAATTTACTTGGAAACATGCAAAGTTGTAGCAGCTGCAAATTCAAAATACCAATTTGAATAATTACAGAGGTACAGCAAATTTGTTCTTAACTGTCCAGAATCATGTTGGTGTCTGCTACCAATGAGGGTGGTGCTTTGTTGGCCTGTACTCATCAAATATCCTGAAGGAAAAAATACTCCTTGTTAGCATAAATGTAAAGGTTACAAGCCTGAGATGTAATTAGACAAGGTAAAAGTTCTCCCACACTGGGCACTGAAAGATGAATTTAAACAATTAATTAGAGCAATGCAAACATGTCAGTTTAACTTTGTAAGCTACAAACTCCCTGGTAGTTCTATGAATGCTACAGAACTGTTCAGCATCTCACAGCACACAATTTTAAGGTAATGACAGGTTTACAAAGGAATTTATTTTAGGATAAGAGCAGACCCATTTCCTCTTGCAGCATTCTTCCATATGCTACAAACAATAAGACTCATCAAAGAACTTTTCCTCTCAAAGGTAATAAAGAGTTCTTTAACATCTAACCTGGCAGTCCAGCTTCTCCTGATGAATCGCACACTTTATGGAAATTATTTTTTTTTCATCCACGAAAAAAATCCTATCGCTTTTACCATTAAAGTTACATTTTTTTCTTCAGAAAATTTTGTACATGTAATTTGGAGGCAGGGAGGGGGCAGAGGTTGGAGCAGGCTCTGCTCAAGGGGGCCCAGCAATGGCACAGCAGGAACGGGCAGGAACTGATGCCCAGGAAGTTCCACCTGGGCATGAGGAAGAATTTCTCTGCTGGGCAGTGACTCAGCTCTGAAGAGAGCAGAGAGGGTGTGGAGTCTCCTCACTGGGGATATTCCAGAACCATCTGGACACAATCCTGTGCCATGTGCTCTGGAATTGCCCTGCCCGAGCAGGGAGGTGGGACCAGATGAGCCACTGTGCTCCCTTCCAGCCTGACCCATCCTGTGATTGTGGGATTTGTGCCAGGCAGGACTGGGGTGCACAAAGAGAGCAAAGAAACAGTTGAATCTCTTCAGAGATGATGCAGTTGTTATGCAGTGGAATCTGGCCCCACATGCTGCTGAGGACCTGGTTTGTGGTGTCCACAAGTAGCAGAATATGCTGCAAAGCAGATGAAAGCAGAAACAGCTAAACTGCAAACTCCTCCCCTGCCTCCCCGTGTAAGTTCTGCTGGGAAGGCAGCAGATGAGGAATGTTAGAGGCAGGAGAGAGGCAGGGGAGCACTAACTTCAAGTAGCACAAGAGCACCTGGAACAGCACGAGGTCAGAGCGAGGCCCAGAGCAGCACCAGGAGCTGCACTGCAAATGCTGAGGTAGCAAACCCGGGCCCAGCAAACCCGGGCCCAGCAAACCCGGGCCCAG
>NW_020884938.1:543064-582924 GCF_003945725.1 Corapipo altera
GCAAACCCGGGCCCGGCAAACCCGGGCCCGGCAAACCCGGGCCCGGCAAACCCGGGCACGGCAAACCCGGGCACGGCAAACCCGGGCACGGCAAACCTGGGCACAGCAGGCCAGGTCCCTCTGCCCATGTGCTGCTCACTCGCCCGTATCCCCCTGCACTCTGTGCCATGGATCAGTGGTGAAAGCTCACATTAGGAGGTGTTATGATGTCTTTAAAAACCAAGTAAACAAAGTTTTATCCTCTGGTAAGAAGTTTATGGTGCAGCCATAAAACGTCAGCCTGTATCAAAAGGTGTAAGAAGTCCCACATCGCTCAAAATGCAGTAAAGACTCCCAGGGTATTTTATTTTCATTTCATTCAAGATCGTAAATTAGAACTCTAGCCTTTGAAGGCCTCCAACTTTATCCTCTTTTACTAAGAGCTAAAATGAAGGATTAATCCTAGAAAGACATTCTAGAGGTGGTTGCACAGCTGTGCTTTCCAGCAAAGAAGTCACTTGGGACCAAAGTTCCCTACCAGGTTTTCTCAGGGCTGCTCTTCTGCTCAGGGAAAGGGAACTTTCCCTGCCCTTCCCATCTCATCCAGCAGTGCCCCTTCTCTGAACTGCCCCATGGAAGTACAACTCTGCTCCTCAGTGCCCTGTCCAGAGCCACACTGCCAGGTCTCCAGGTACAGGAACAGTGAGGAATGTAAAACCTGTGCACATAAAGCAATAATGTGAGTAACTCAGAGGATACTTAACACTCCTTGCTCCTCCACTCAGCTTGTGCTGTCATCTACGTTATTTCAAGACATATTTATATGCAGATGATGCTCCACAGCACACAACTGAGAGAATATGTACCAATTTCACAACTTTTTTTGTGTGGGTTTTTTTGATATTTGTTAGAAAGTGACCTTTTTCTTTTCAATTAATTTTGAAACCCCGTTTCATGTGTTCAGTAAAAGAAAAGTGACATGACTTTACACAGGAAATGCATTTGCTTTCCAGACACACTTACCAGAAACTCACACAGAGCTAATGATCAGATGGCAGAGAATCCCTGACTAAACACACTTGGCAGGATGACTGTGTGGTGCCTCAAGAGATGGGAAACTCTGCTTAACAACTGCTTCTCTTCAATATAAAGTCATTTCTCTCTAACAGCAATCTGTCTTGGAAAGTCTCTGCTCTTAAACCCCAGGAAGAAGATAATATGAAGCACAATACCATTTACATTAAAATCTCCTCAGCATTTCAGTAATGAGCACCATTGATTTTCTCAGTTATAAACATTCTTACAACACCCTGTTAGCCTTGACTCTGTGCTTAGAATAACCTCCCCAACCCCATTTATTAAGTGCAGAGAATTGATGGGGTACTGTTTCAGCCTCCTGAACAGATGCTTCAATGGAAGCAAAGGCTCCAAGATCTGACACAACAGTCAGAGTTTGGATTCAGATTCCTGTCACAGCTGGCTCTCTGAGCTGACATTTGCAAACCAGCAATATTTATTATTTTAGGAAACAGAATATAACCACAATTCAACTTACTCAGAATCCAGCTCATGAAAGCCTATTTGTGCCTTTGCTCACTTCTGAACCATTTTAAACACAACCTATAAAGTCCTGAGGCCAGTCACACTTGGGCACCCAGTGAAAGCAGTGCTGGCACCCACCTGTGAAACCCCACACCTCTTCTGTGAGTCACACTCAAAAAACAGAACTCTTTTGTAAAGGATACAGGGATTGTTGTCATCAATGCTGCAGTTGTCCAGAATCAAGGGGATGCCATCCAACTCATACACCTAAATAAAAACAGAAGTTTAATTTAACAGATGTCTCAACAACACAAATGATGTTTCATGCAAGAAATACGTAAACAGTTAACAGGGATGTTTGTTTAATCAAAAATATTAAACAAGCCACCAGGCATTACAGAGTAAATCTGGTGTCAGCAGTGAGTATCAGAAAACAGTAACACAGGTAGACACTGATTTCACATTCTGCCTTCATTTAGCCTGTGTCTGACTGAGGTGTTTTCTGTGGGGCTTCTCACATGGAGGCAGACAAGCCATGCTCAGTGACAGCTCGTGCTTGCTTCCAGAAGGAAGAACCAGGAAAAACTGCTGAGTGGAAAAACAGGGGCAAAAAACAGTTGAAAAATACATCTCCCCACATACACAAGTTCACAGGGAGCCACGTCTCCTGTACCTTCAGAAACAATGTGTTACCTGTATGTGCACAAGGACAGATTCTTTATATCAAGTAAGAGCCACTGACATTTCTCCTCTGAGAAGGTGTTTTTCATGTTATTAGCAAACCAGCAAACACAACAACTGGCACTTTTTGTTTCCTGACCATACCCCACACAGGGGAATTCACAAATTGCACTGATCCACGTGTGTGTGTGTGTGTGTGTGAGATAACAATGTATAACCCTAACACACACACACTACCCAGAATTTGGGATGAGCTGATGGTAACAATAAATATGGAGCAGGATTATTTCCTAAGAGATTTGTGTAGATTTCTAAGGTACACTGTAACATCATGCACAGCTACAGCTTTAGAAAGTTCTATGTACTTAAACAAAACTCTGCTCTAAACTAGCTGCAAAATTTCAACATTGAAAATACCTTCTTAAGACATAGGAGTTTTTAAAATATATTTCAAAAGTAGTTTTAAAAAACCTTGAGAGGATGAGGATTAATTGTTTGTATTCTTATATATTATTTATATGCTTTAAGGCACCTGCACATTGTCCTGGGCAACCTGACCTGTATTGAAGCAGGGGGTTGGACAAGAGGTTTCTCCAGAAGTTCCTTCCAAACTCAACCATTTTGTGATAGTCAAATTATACTTGTCCAAATCTTAAGTTCTTTAATTCCTTAAAATTTAATCTCAACCCAAGAACTGTCAGGCAAAGGAATTTAAACAGAATTTAGGCCATGGCTTGATGACGGGATTCTCTCTCCCACCTTTTTTGTCCCAAGCAAGACGCATTTTTGTGTACCAAGGAAAACAATAAATCCCAAAGTTTACACTGCAGGATCACCAGCTTTGTGAAATGCAAGTTATGTGATAAGAGAAGTCAAGTAGGAGGAGATTTAGAGGTGAAACCCCCGACAGCCAATGGACCAGTAAAACTGAATTCAGAGACAAATCTGAGCACACCCCTCTTACAAGTTTCTTCTCAGATAATCTTACTGCAGAGTCTCAAGCTATAACATGAGAAAGCAACAGTGACAGACAGGACACACAGCCAGGCAAGCCTGACACACATGACAAGCAAAGAGCGAGGTCAGGTCTTAAACCCCAGCTTCCACATCTGTGCCAGCACGCACAGCTTTACCTACACAAAATACAGTTAATAACACAGGGTTAAAAATATCCACAAAATGTTTGTGTCTCCTCCAGAGGCCGTGTATGATATCACACTTCAAAGCCCGAGCCAGCAGTGACCTCCCAGTAACACAGCCCTTGCACGTGCTGGGGAAACGCTGCCGCTTTGATGTTCGGCTGCAGCCAAACCCTGATGTGCCCTCAACTGTACCTTTTATTGTCCACCAGTGAAACCCTGAACAGCACAAATGAATCGGGATTAAGTGCTGTCAACTGAAACAAACCATGCCATAATCTGCTCCAAGACGTTTGGTTAACAAAGTAAGTATTTGGGGAAAGCAAAATTTTAATTCAAATTTCCACACACGCTTCAAAAAGTTGCTGTGGGAATATGATGAGATTCCTTCAAAGTTAAGTGGGAACAGCAGCAGCAAACCACAGCCTTAGTGATACCTTCATGCCAACTACCTCTGCCTCACACCCACACTTAGAGTCTCTTGACTTGAGAGACTCTTGAATATCACATCATTAAACTGGACATATCATTTGCTCGAGTTCAGCACAGCTTTTGTCACCATGTTACCAGCTTTAGTGTGTCACCTGTGACTTCCTACTGAGGGAAATGAAGCAGGGAAAAAACCCTTACAATTCACCCACCCAAGACAAATCTGTGTACTCCTCTGAGTGACTTGTGAGATGAAGAGACCAAACCGTGAGTAACCAGCGCTAGAAAAGTTGCAGGTCATGCCAGCTGTTCCTGAACCAGCAGTGATCCACTGAAAGGGCATTTTATGGCACCCTGAAATGTGTGCCTGTGTTCAGTAATGAGCTGGTTGCAGTGTGAGCCAGCTCAGCAGTTGCTGTGCAGGGAGCAGAGCCATTTCTGCAGCGAGAGTGCCACAGACAGTCAGAGGGAGGAATCACCGTCCCACCCAGGGGTCTCCTCTGCACTGCTGAGAGCCTCTCACATCTTCTCACTCTGATCTCCCTGTAACCTCACACACCACAGAACTTTGTAAACATCAAGAAATGGTCCTACATCTCAACCGTGGCAACTGCACTGCCCAGTTCAAAGGGCTCAGGAAATTTTTCCCACTAGTTATTTGCCTTAGAGTTTTTGCTCTGAAGAGAACTGTCTGTGAAATGCCCAGTGCAGAGCGAGGCAGGGGATCTTTTGCAGGGATCATCTGCAGGGCTCAGGGAAGGAGTTAATATTGCACAACACTCAAATCTTACTTTAAATATGGTGTGAAAGTATCCTGTGAAAAAAAACACCTAGTGGCTGGTGTGAAACTAGCTGTAATCCATCCAGATTTGGGGAGAAAGTATAGACAGAAACTAAGGAATATTACCATTCCAGTGTCTGTCTCATAAACAGAACTGCTCACACTGGTCTGTGTTACAAAAGCTCATTGAATCCATTAGCATTAACACAATCACTCACAAGAGAGCCCAGAAAAAGTATAAATTAACTGTAGCCTATTTACTGAATCTTTCCTTCCAGCAGCAACAGCGCCAAGGTCAGGGGCAAGAAGGCAAATTCTCCAAGCATGACAGTGCTTGTTGATGGATCTGTCTGCATCTGGTAAAATGCAACCAGAGTCTCCAGGTCCAGCAACTGCACCGACAGAAAGAGGAAAAATAAAAATAATCCAGCAAAAAAAATATCTCCACAGAATAATTAACACTTCAGGAACTGGAAATACTACCTAGTCAACTAAGAGTACTATTCCACAAAAAGAACACTCATACCTTCAGATAACAACAGCTAGAACATGAACTGTTCTCTCACCAGAACATGATGGATTTTCAGCCTTCAATTGACACAGAAAGCAGAATGAGAAAGGTCTTTGTTTCAGGTACAGAAATACTCCTATTTCTTATAAGTTGAGTTTGGCCAAACTAGAGATAAGCAAAAGGAAATGCACTCTCAGAAATAGAAGAGAACTAGGGTTTGAGTATCCATCCCATGCTAACACTTGCTCCTCTCTTTAATCATTACTGATAATCACTGAAAAACAGAAATACAAATCTCTAGGTTAAAAGAGGTTTGGGGCAGGAAACACGTACTCTAGAAATGAGTCAAAACCTGGGAACAAGCAGGAACCATTCACATGGAAAACCTCCAGATACAACATTCATTACACATCACCAGTTTCCTACCAGACAAAAAGTCTGTCTCCAATCATGTTTAGCTCCACAGTATTCAATTTCAATTCACATGATGGAACTTAAAAGGTTTCTGGGAGCAACAAAACAAGCAAACTTCACATTTTTATGGACTTGGCTCCTTCCTTCACTGTTTGCAGTGCTCCCAGTTGTGTCACACAGCTGAAAGCACCAAAGCCCACCCAGCAGCAGCACCTGGTCCACATGTACAGCTGTGCTGAGCAGTTACCAAACCCAGCCTTAGTCCACAGTGGATCTGGGCTCAAACTGCCACTACACAACTTCCCCTCCCAGGAACACCTCTTTGGTTGCTCATCTACCTGTCTGCTGATTCTCACGAGGCTAAAAGTAGAGTCTAACAATAATTCTGATCCCTGCATCCCTCAGACAGATTCAACTGGTGAATGCACAGAGCACTGTAACACACTGGAACACGAGTCCCAGGCTCCTGGAGCAGACAGGTCTCCACAAACCACCTGACAAACCTTAACCATCAACACTCCAGCTGGTCCTGCCCTGGGCAGGTGAATGGTTATGACCCTTCCAATCCCTTCTGTCTCATTAGTCTGCATGACTTTCTTAGACAATCACACCAGACTGAATTATGCCCAAGGCAAGGAATCCAATGACATATACATCTGGGGATTTGTTGCCAATCTTTGGTCATCATTAAAGATACTTTAAGCCTTTTAATGGAGTCCCATCTGAATGTACCACATGATGACTACACAATGACAATGTAATGTAAATACATCCCTCAGACCCAGACACCAACCAGGCTGACCAACAGCACTCTATTTTCCTCCACAACCTGCTCAACAAGTAGGTAATTAATTAGTGATCAGACATCTGAGCAGAATCCAGCACTCAGTGTGAGTAACAGAGCAGCTTAATAGAAGTAGGAACGTACCAACTGATCAGGTTCCCAAATAGCTCCTCCACACCTATCACGGTACCGAAAAACTTATTTCATTTTTTTCATTTCTGAGTCCTGGGTTTGGGCTTTTTTTGTTTGTTTTTTCCAAGCAGCAGAAGTGACAGAAGACACATGGGAGATTCTACTCACAAAGGCAAAAGAACCCTTCAATCCTTTGGTGCCAGCGGATTCCTGGGCCCACTGCAGACTCCAGGCACTTTGGCTTAGAACAGAGGCAGCTGTGGCCATCAGTCTATTATAGGAGTTCACCACATCCTGCAGATCCACTGAAATACTTGTGGACAGAGGCTCCCTTGCAGACTTGCTTAGCCAGTCTGGAGAGCTCCTTGCACCAGTGGGAACGACTCTGGGAGCCAAGAGGGTCCTTTATGTCCCTTTCAGCCAAGGCCATGTCCCCAGAACACTCCTCCACCTCTGCACTGCCCAGCTAAGCAGGTACTGAACATTTCAATGGCTGAAATTAAGAAATCATGGCAACAAAACCTGCTGCTCCTGCTCCATTCATTTCAAATATATTCTCCCTCTTTCAGCATTATTTCCCAGAGGAGACATGGGGTTTATTTCAACTCTCACATAAGAGGCAACCCTTATAATAAAAAAGTAATAACAAAAAAAAAAAAAATCTTAGAAGCTAAACATGGGATACCTTTGTGATGTCCTGAAACTCTCTGCAGAGAGCTAGTTCAGAAGAGGAGGGTTTTGGCCCTACAGAAGGGGAAGGGAAGATGAAGGTACCAAGCACACCATCAGCCTTGAGCCAAACCAAGCAGACACTGGAGTGTCCAGCTACCGGGACAGGGTAACAAGCCACCTCAGCTGCTGAATAGTTTTTTCCACTGGTCTTTCCAAGAGCAAAACACAGGATTTTCCAGCCATTGAGATGATAATATAAACACTTGAGAATTGAGAATAGGTTCCTGCAAGAGACAGTAACACAAGTGGAACTTTTGTTTTTTAAACAATCCCATTTTCCTCATTGCCTTGGACAGTTCCTCAACCAGAAGCCACTTTTCAGTAACAAAGAGATGCTGCCACGAGGAGCAGGACCTTGGCTCTGTTTAGGTTTAGATCTGTGACCTGACTTGGACAAAGGCAGGTCCAGCACAAGACTGATGTTGCTGCAGACACACCAGACTTGCCTGTCCTGGCAGCAGCAGTGAGAGAACAACAGTGCTGAGCATCATCCAAGCACTTCAAATCAGCTGAGTTGGTACAAATCTGCATCAACACCACAGCACACATTTCTGTCCTTCCAGACTCTCCCATTCTCAGCCCACCAAAGCCAATAATCAA
Source organism: Corapipo altera (assembly GCF_003945725.1). Classification (NCBI taxonomy): domain Eukaryota; kingdom Metazoa; phylum Chordata; class Aves; order Passeriformes; family Pipridae; genus Corapipo; species Corapipo altera. The sequence goes on from NW_020884938.1 coordinate 550,789, forward strand.
TCCTAGTTTGATCATTTCCAATCACTGCTATAAAAGAGGTTCTCTTAATTTTCTTCTTTCATCAGAACAAAAATAAAGGTAAAGAAAATTAAGTGTAAGAGTTAGCTATGTGACTGAACACAACATGTACAGGAGCATCAAAATTTCAACACTGTATTTGGTTCCAAAGCAGATAGAACTGAAGTCTTCAAATTACTTCAAAGTTCTGAAAAAACACAGGGATAGAGGTTGACTAAGTCACACGATTCTTTTTAGCCACAGTAATAACCACTGTAATAGGAAGTTCCCAATCATTCTGGCAAGTTGCCACTGTTTTGGTGGGTATGGTATTTTTGTCTTCCATGTCAAGCTTTAGAAAGCGTTTTATGAATCAATTAAAATGAGGGACTTTGCTTTGTTGGTAGCATGCACTGGGTTGTGATTTTTGGGTGGGTGTTTTTGTTTTGTTTGGATTTTGCTTGTTCGGGGTTTTCTGTTTTGGTTTTTTTTTCAGTTTCACATTTTCTATTACATCAGGATAGCTTTTCTTCTGGAACAACATTCCAGGCACTCCAATAAAATATCCCCACTCTGAAAATCACTGACATTGACAGAAGACTGCATTACCACAGAATGTTTCTGTTGAAGGTTTCCTCATTAGTGTCCCACAGACCATCACAGCCAAAAATCAGCACCACAGCCCTGGGACTCTGTCAGACTCTTTGCTCTGTTTCTCTTGCCAGCTTTGGTACTTACTCCATTCTCCTGCACACACCTGCCTTGCTGCTCCTGAAACACAGTCCAGCTGAAATGCCTGAAAACTGCTGGCTGCTTACAGCTTGGAGAGAGTGGGAATGGAAAAGGAGGAAAAGCATTCCAAACTCATACTCTGTTTGGAGGAACACACACCCCTACAGAGGCCACGTGTGTCATCACTCTCACACATCACTACTGTACTCCAAAACTGCTTCCACTCCCAACGGCAAGGATTACAACTCTTAGTTGGAAATCTCTGAATTCAGCAAGGACAAATAAATGCCAGTCAGATGTTCCACTCTCTAATGATGACTTTTGTTGTGTCCAGCACTACTTAACATTCTCATTTCTTTTCACTTTGAAACAAGGATTTAAAAAAAAAAGAACAAAAAAGAAATCGATGTCAGACATATAATTTCATTTGCAGCAAATGCTCAAATGATGAAAACAATGTGTGTGAAAATATGGAGGATGATTTCAAAACATGCAGTGCTTTGTGCCAGGGACTGCTGCATTTCATGGTGAAATGAAATAAATAAATCCATGACCCAGCACACTGAATCACTGACAGCCTCCAGACCGAGAGCAAAGTCCCACAGCCACCCAATAGGAAACTCCTCCGAGTTTCCTATTGCTCGATTGTGAAGGGACTTCAGCAGTGATAAATTCTTTTAAGGAGCTGTAAAGAATAAGTTATGGAGTATGTTTATATCACCCCAGTCTTCACAGCCCAGGCGGGACGGGAGGAAAGAAGAAAAGGAGACAGTTTGTAGGTCAGAAGACTGGAAACAGCACACAGACATTCATCAACGGCATTCCCAATTCTCTGCTTCCACAGTGTCTTGCAGGCAAGAGCTTCCAAGGTTTTAGTGACAGGTCAAAGAACAAACCATTAATTTTCCAGTCCATGTGTACAGGACGTGCACTCTGTTGCATGTTAAGTATAAAACCAGCCTTCACGATAATTCAATTTTTCAGTAGGTTAAAGCACAGTAAAACCAAGTGTTCCAGGAAAAGACTGTAAAATGCCTTTATCAGGCAGAAATGGCAAATGGGAGACTGCAGGACCCAGCTGGCTACTAAAGCCAGCAGTTCAATGCTGTGTGCTGCTTGTGTTTGAAATCAGAGCAGTCGGGGGAGCCACAGAAGCCCCAAACCCTGCAGTAAATAACCTGCCACACTGAGCAATGCCAACCTCACACTGCTTTATAGGAAATGTCACCTCTTCTGAGACCCATGTAAATAACACAACTATGGGCCTTTGAAAGGGAAAAACCAAACCCATCCCAAATCTTGCAATTACCAGAAGTGTTTTCAGGACTAACAGATGTGGTCTCGCTTTACTGGGGATGGGTCCAGAGGAGGCCAATGCAGATGCAAAGGGAGTCTCAAGCTGAAGAAGCTTTAGACATGCACTGTTCTACTGAGATTGATCCCTGTCTCCCTCCCAGGAACTTCTTCCTTCATGACACCTCCAAGTCACAGAGCATTCTTCATCCAGAACAGAACACTATTTCAAATACAAAGCAAAGCAACTACACTTTGTTTTGCAAGAGTAAATCACTGGCTTCCTTTTTATTTTATAATCCCATAAAAACATGAATCCTGGTCTAAATAATTCCTGTAAAGCCCCTTCCCACCCAAACCATCCTGATATTCTGTGATTTGCTGACCAGCTCAGTTAAAGAAGTGGGGGAAATCCCTGTGCATGCACACTGTTCAAGTATTTCATGTTCCTCACACGGCAGAGCAGAAAGGTTTTTACTTTGGTTTGGGGTCTTTTTTACAGCTTTTATACAAACAGGATCAAACCCTCAATGATTCCAGGGTTTTGCCAATAGTAGTGTTTCCTTTTTAACTGTAAAAGTGTTTCCTTTTTAACTGAATGCTGATCTTTTAATGGCTGCTCAGCATTTTTGACACCTTCCACCCCTTTTGCTAATGGAACTGCAGACAAAAATAACTGCTAGAGAGTTTTCCCAGTGACAATCATTATGAAGCGTGATTCTGGTGGCATAAAGTTCTCATTACATTCCCATTATATTTTTGGTAAGTCCCACGCTGCCACAGCACAAAGGGATTCAGAAATCAGCCAAACCATAGTCTGGGTTACACCAGTACAATAGTTCTGGTGTAGCAGTACCTGCCCCCTCTCAGCCCTTATCTACAGCCACAGCAACACATGAGAGCAGAATAAACCCCTGCACTGGCCCAGCCCTCCTGTGCCACTGACAGTGTTTCTTTGCTGACAACCCAGACTTACAGAAAGTTGAGCAATTATTCTCTGCATTTACCTGAAACTCTAAGGACACACATTTTCTTCTAATGATTCACCAAGTATAACCTTTGCACAGGATCAGATTCTCTTATTAAGATAAATTTAGCCACCTTGTTGAGATTAAGATCAACTTTACATTTAGAAAACAAGGCTCCTGATGTTGTGATTTATATGTCTATAAAAGCCATATATTTAGTATGCATGATATACAGTAACTCAGGTATGCACTAAATTTCATGCTGAAAGCTGCTGATGCCTCAGGCTACTGAGCGAGATGATACATGATCCTGTACATAAGGAGATTGCAAAGCAGTTTCTTAATTTACCTCTAAATTACAGTTACCAGAGGGTTTTCTGAGTATTTGTCTCTAAATGTCTTGTAGTCTGGTAATAACAACTGCAGGTACTATGAAAGTAAAATTGCCAGCTTCTGGTTGAACTCGTATATCCGCGATGAACAAAAGTCTAAGTTTTTAAATTTGTAAAGGTCTTGTTCACATGGTTTTTAGAATGCCACAATACATGTATCCTTTCCTATGGTCAATTTACCTGAAAATATTACTGTGCAAAACAAGGCATGTATGTATACACACTCAAGCACTAAGCCAAATGTTTATAAAATTTTAAGTGTTCTGTTTTGCTTTACTGTTATTTCCTTTCTTGCAACAGATCATTCATTTGATTACAGGCCTGTGCCTATAAAAGTCAGGACTGCAGGTTCTAACTGAAAACTAGAAAGAGTTCTTGTTTCAAGACAGTTTCATTACTCTACCTTAAGTATATGTATGTTATTCAAACTTCATTGAAGGAAACCTACCCAGGCACAGCAACTCTTCCTATCAAGTCCATTTCAGAAAAACAGATCTCACAGGAACAGAGCTGGAGGGCACATTCCAGTAGATGAAATTTGTACCCAAATAAATGCAATCATAAAAATTAGAAACAGTTTTAAAAAATTTGAAGTTCTACGAGCCACTATTTTTGATTATTTTTTGAAAACTTCTCCAGGAGTTTAATAATAAGCAGCGTTTTGTTTGAAGCTGGTTTTCAAAGGGGCAGGCCAACACTCTTACAGCCCAGCCTGCAGGAGCAGGATGACAGTAATGGTGGGTCAGAAGGTGAGAGGAGAAAAAGCCTTGAATCAGAAACCCCATCACCTGCCACCAGGTTGATCTATTGTAGGGGAACTAAAAATGACATTTTTAGCTTCAAATTTACAAAACCACCTGTAAGCTTGGCTTTTTCCTTCTCAGCAGCTACCAATTCTAAAGGCACTAAATGGTGAGGTGCCTGTGAAACTGCACAATTCCAGAGCTGGAATTAAAAAAAACACCAAATACTCCACTTAAATCACAAGTTCCAGAAGAACTGTCAATAGTGCAGGTCCTCCCAAATTGCATCAGCTCCTCCTGACTGGAGCTGTGGGGAACAGGCAGAGCTGAGACAACTGAACAGACCTGGCAGGAAAATGCCAAAGGAGTGATGTCCATGTACAAGGGAACACAAGTTAGACAGATGCAGCTTCAAGGTAACTTACCAATTTATTCTTAATTTTCACTGAGCTGTTTCCATTTCTGTTTGCAAGCAAAACACTGGTTTTTGGTTTTTTTTAGCTACAGTACTGAACAATTGCCTGAGATAAGCCCCTTCAGTATTTCCAAATAAAGCCCTCTGATATTTCCAAAGCCAAATACACAACCTTAAATTTCCTGGACTTAAAGGGTAAAGATTTTTAGAGAAGCTGGAAACTGTCTTACAGAAAATTGCAAGCCCTAAACATCTCCATGGATAGCACCCCTCATTTTCTAAAAGGACAGGAAAAAATTAATTTGAAGGTAAATATTATAATTTTACCCTTACTAAAACTCGTGTTGCCAACTTCAATGTGAATTCACTGAACTCCATAATTATGCTGTAGAGCAGTAATTCCTAGACCAAATTCTAAATCCTTCTTATTTTGTCATAGGTAGATTAATGTCAAACCAAAGCTGACTGTAATGCTAAAACACACACAAAACCCAGAAAGCAACTCAATACTTACTGTAGTTTGTTAAGAATACAAAAATTTTTATCTTCTCAAGATGAAGCTAATCCTCATCACAGAATGATTTGGATTGGAAGGGACCTTAAAGTTCATCCCATCCCACCCCCTGCCATGGGCAGGGACACCTTCCACCAGCCCAGGTTGCTCCAAGCCCCATCCAACCTGGTCTTGGACACTTCCAGGGATGGGGCAGCCACAGCTTCTCTGGGCAACCTGTGCCAGGGTCTCACCCCCCTGACAGGGGAGAATTTCTTCCTCATATCCAGTCTAAACCTGTTCTCTGTCAGTTTGAAGCCATTCCCCTGGTCCTGTCACTGCAGTTCCTGATGAACAGTCCCTCTCCAGCTTCCCTGTAGGGTCCCTTCAGATCCTGGAAGGTGCTGTGAGGTCTCCACACAACCTTCTCTCCTCCAGTCATACATTCTCCCCATTACAAAAATAGGGGCTATATTTTTTATTATTTATTATTAGTAGTGTGCTATTACTGCATTTACTAAAGTATTAATGATGTTACTGGGAAAAGAGCTCTACTGGGACTGGAAATCATGGAACAGCACACGTGAAAGCCTCCCTTCGTTCCAGAGCCAGCAGGCACTTCAAGAGCCTCTGGTAAGGCTGTTCCCAGGGTTTTCCTGTTGGGCAGGAGGCCCCCAGCCAAGCTGGTCAGAGAGGAAGACCCTTCCCCAGCTCGTGCCCACAGTTGCCACCGTGAGGCACACAAAGAACAGCCACTGCTGAAGTCCAAGGTCCCTCAGTGCACTGGGCACTTGGCTTGTTGTACACCCACCATCTGCCCTGTTTACATTATTGTTGACTGAATACACAGAGCAAACTCTGTAAACCCAGCACGGGGTATAAATCAGACCTATACTGTGAGATCCACTCCGAGGGGAGCTGGGAACCAGAACTCCCTCAGTCTTCATTCAGTGTGAGGGCTGACCATGCACCACCCTGAACACCCAACCCTCCCCTCTGAACCTGCCTTACTGTGCAGTGAGAGCAGCTGCTTCCCCCTCCTCATGAGCACGTGTTTATGGATGCAAACTGCCTCAGGAACGAGCAGTGTGTTTATCTGAACCCATTTGGATGTATCAAACCAGGGAAGCTGCAGACAGGATATCACATTACCAGCCTTTCCAAAGTTTCCACGGCACCTCAATGGTGTTCCGTGATATCACACACACCAATCTGAGCAATTTTCAAGACACTATAAGGCAATAATATTTTCAGGCAGTTCATAGCAAGTTAATACTCAACTTCCACTGAAAACACTAAGTCTGCTTAATTGCTCCAGGGGCCTTTGAAAATCTCAGCAAAAGAGAACAATAAGCAGTAAATCAACCCTTTCAAAACGAAAACAACCCCCTCCCCTCCACTGTCATCAGGTATTCCACAAAAATGTATTTCACTTCCACAAACACGTATTACATCATAGCAGGGCAGAGACAGAGCTATGCAAGAGTGATTAACAGGACTAATAAAACTTCTCAGAAATATTAAAACCTTTGCTTATATACTCTAATACGAACAGGGAGTGGAAGATCATTTCCATATTCCCCATTTAGAAGACCATACTATTAGAATTTGTCAGACAAAGACACTTTTGGCAGTGCTTTTCTCGCTGAAATTAAGTTAGTCTAACAAATCCTGGAGGAAAGCCACATCTTTTATCATTCAAAGAAAAAAAAAATCGTATTTAAAGCTTGCTGCCCTTTCCTCTTTTTTCTCACTGTGCAAACAAAACTGATTTTCTATACAGGAATTATAAAATAAAGGGTTCCAAGTGATTTGATAGAAGTAGACCTACATCTGTGACATGAAAAACGGAGGGACTAATTCAAAGACTTAAAATTCAGTTCATGTAACAATTCCCACCCATTTACCTTCACCTGAAGTTGAAATTTAGTCTCAGGCTAAAGAAAGTGCAAAAGTGAAAACCACAAAGGAACTAGGCACTGGTTTGCATTCTATAGGGCTGGAGCATAAGGTAAGCAGGCAAACATTGCATTGTTACTAAAAAACTCAGCATAATTGTGATAGTAATTCAAAGACACACAAAAAACCGCCTCCTTTACACCATCAATTCCAACCCCTATTTCTAGACCAGCAATATATTCACATCAAGGTCAGGCATCTGTTTACATGTCAGAGTCCTGCCAGAACAATGTGTAAACTCACCTTGTCTTGGTTTTCCTTATTTTTGTAACACAAATTTCCAATCAAACGAATGAGATGAGATTTAAAACCCACGGCTGGATGTGAAACTTCTTCCTGCCCTGTCACGGCATGTGTGGCAGTGAAAACATTCACAGCTTGTTTCCCAGCAAGGTGAGTTAATCTCAGGGTATCTACAGAAAAGAAAACCACTTTAATTCAGCACCACATGGAAATCACTTGGCACAGAGTTTCACTATTGATTGTTGAGCTCAAAGTTAAACAGCCCAGTGTCAGATATTCAGCTCCGTGTCAGGAGAACTGTGACAGTTTGCTTCCTTCCGTGGTTTGTGGTAGTACAGCCATGAAAGACCACCCTAAGAGGGGATTTTTGCACACTTTTTACACACTAACATGGTTCAGATACGAAGTCTGAAGGCTGCTGTTCTCCATCTCCATTTGAAGAGGCTGTTGAGGATTCTGGCACCACAAATACACTGCTAAAAACAATGGGGGGTTTGGGTTCTTTTTTTAACCTATTTCTCTTCACGGTCCATAAGCTTTTACAATTTTCTCACAAAATGGTGGCATACCTCAGTCTCAGAAAGTGCTGAAACTAGGAAAGCACAGGTCAGGGTATGTACACCCCCTCCTCACTCCTCCCTGATGAGTATACAGAGCCTGTCTGGAACATCCTGGTTCTTTTCTTCCCTTGCTCTTTCTTAGTTTCTTTCAGACTGACCTTTAAAGGTCACTGAACTTGGTTGGTAACATTCACACTGCACTTCAGGTTGAGTTCTCAGAAATTTGGGAAACTGAAGGGAACAGGTATGGAGGAAAATCCCTGTTTGTACCTGTGGAGGGACTTCTTCCATGCATCCAGCCAGTGGAAGAACACGGGCAGCAGCTGTGCTGCCCCTTGCACCGCTCTGTGCATGAACAGCACATTGCTGACACCTCAGTCAGGGCTCTGCTGGGCAACAGGGGCCGACAGAGCGAGTGGAGAAGCAGAAAATTTCCAGGAAGGAATCAAATATTTGAAAACGCAGATGAACCCGAGCTCCTATTATTTTATGGAAAGCTCGGAACCACCACCCGCTGTGGAAAACACGTTTCCATTGGCAGAGCCAAGGGGCAAACCCGGGGTGCTCACTCACCTACAGCTGCTTCCAGCAGCCCAGGCAGAGCCTGCAGCCGGCCCAGCTGCCCACTGCTGGAGGTCAGCTCACAAAGGACATCGAGGAGCCGCACTGTCACCAGCGCTTCCTGGGAAGGGAGAGGGCATTTCTGAAATCCCTGATGAGGAATATTGTACAAACACAAACCTGGGAACAGGAACAGGGGACAGGAACTCTCAGCACCTCGAGTTCCTTGCAGGTCTTCTAAAAGTGCCAAGAATACATTTATATAAAATGAGGACATCTCTTTAAAATAACAATAGCGTATTACACTGCAATAACTTCTTTCCTACAGCGTTATATGTGCCTGAAAACCATGGGGAAACCAAAACAGAGCCATAAGGGATAAAATTTTAACAAAAACACAGGAGCTTCCAAAAGCAGAAATACAGAAAATTGCTAGCTGAGAAAATTATTTCTGTATAAATGTTTTCTTTGAGTTTATTCAGTCGGAGTGTCCCGCTTTAAAGACACAAACACCGCCTGCAAGACACCACTTTGTTATCCGCAGGAATTCTGTAAAGTTCTGTGGTCAAATGAACTTTGGCTGCGAGAATTTACATTATTCTTGGGTAAATAGGGTTGGGACCAGAGATGCAGCATATTGGTGAGGTACAAGACACACCATTTTATTTGCATATTATTTATTCAGCCAGAGAACTATTTTTTCTCATGGAATATGTTGATGCTGCTCATAATGACAATCCAGCACTTGGAGGAACTACCTTAAGAGCACTTGGCAGAATCTGGGACACCACATATTGTTCAGGTGCCAAGCTGGGGCTGCAAGATGATCCCACTCAAGGTGTGGTACATAAACTGCAAGCAGCCATGAAAAGGCTCACACGTTGGTCACAGGAACTATTCCTGCCTTGTGTGGTCCAGGACAAAGACAGGCTTTCTTACCCACAGTATAATATTTGTGAATCCCTATAATCAACATAATGTAATTAAAATCATCAACAATAGTGCTGAGTAATTAAGTACTACAATTATATTTGTTCCTTGCTCCTTGAAGACACCAAATCACTACAGGGTCCAGGTCCTAAAGCTTGATTTCCATTTTTTATCTCACACAGGTGTAAGAAGGTGCAAGCCTTGCCCTAAATTATTCAATAGATTGCCTTCAACAGCACAAAACCAGACTGTAAATACATCAGCCATTATCCTGCTACAAATTAAGAACACTTCAACTGTATTTCAGAGACAGTAACCAGTTATTTACAATTTTTAAGAGCAAGAAATTATTTAAAAACCACAAAAGAACTCCCAAATTCTTATCTACATTTGAAACTCAACAATTTCAAAGAAACTGTTTAAACATCTCTGGTTGACTCCCTCCCCTGCTGTCAACCAAATTTTCTTTTGCCCTCCCACCTGTACAAAAGGAAGGCAGTAAAGGAGAATACTTCCTTTTGAAGTTCAAACCCCCCAAATATTTTGAAATCTGAGAGCCATCTTGATATGGATATAATCTGAAAAGCAAATAAGGAAATAATCGAAGAGTTTTTAAATAAACATATTTTGAGAGATATGCAGAAAAGATATTCCTTATAAAGAGATGAAATAACAACTTCAAGTCCAGGGAAGGGTTTTATTTTGCAAGCATGGCTGAAAGTTAGTGCAAGCAAACTGATGCTGAAGTCAGGCTTAGAATGGAAAAGCTATTTTAAATGTTGGTTTAAGCACTGCAGAAGCATATGATTAACTTCTCATGGGTTTAAGATGGAAGCTACAAGACCTGAGGTTCCTTAAGGAAAAAGGCAGTGCCTACATATAATAAATTAAACAGTGGATGGGACACCCAGACAATATTTTGGGAGCCAGGCCAGCCCAAGGGCTGTTCCCAAAAGGCAGTTTCCATGTGGCCTTGGAGCTCTGGAGTCCAGGGCAGATCAGTGGCACAGAGCCTGGAGTCCAGGCAAAGCTGAGTTCAGTGTCACACATGTTGCCTAAAGCATTTTTAATGACAGACTCCACATGCACAACTGCATTTTTTGCAGTCAAACACAACTCTTACACAAAATCTAAAATATTTATACAATCAAGGAGAAATTGGTGCAATTCTTCATGATTTCTGGTAAGAAAACAAACAGTTTTATGAATTTGGGCTGGAATTTCTCTTTTCCCATGGCAAGCATGAATAAATGTATACACACAATACACATGCACACATACTGCCCTCCAGTTATTCAGCTATTAGGACTCATATTTGGTGCTCATTCAATGAGCCCCACTTCCCACTAGTGACACTCAACTTAGAGCACATTATGTTTATGTGAGAGAGGAATAAGAAGTCAGTGTCAAGCAGGTCGGGTTATTCAGTAATATTCACAATGCTGCTGCCCCAGCACCTTCAAGTTGGACAGAGACCTCCTTCTGCTGGGTGCAAACAAATGGTTTTTTTCCCAAGAACTGAAACCACAGAATACTTGGAAAGTAACCACAAAGGATTAAAAAAAAATGGGGGAAAAAAAACCCCAAAAATGAATTGCCTCAGTGTATGTCCTGTTACTGCCAAGTTAGTACCTTTTCGAGAAATAGCCAATTAAGACAAAAAGAGATTGCTATGTGCTTGTTGGTTTGTGATTGTTTGGGGTTTTTTTTTAACACATCCAACTATCACCTCCTCATAAAGTGATTTTTAACATCTTTTCATAACAGCTCTCAAATTCAAAATTCTTGTGCCTATTTAAACAAACAAACAAACAAACAAAAAAAATCAGCAAGTCCAACAGTGTTTAACATCATCATATCAAAGCATTTAAGCCGTACCTGATCCTGTGCCTGTGCTGCAGCAGTGAACCTGAGCACGGCTCCACACTGCTCCTGGAAACAGCCCGCCAGGAAGGCAGCGTGGCTCTCCAACACCTCCAGCTCCTCACTGCCAACACAGCTCTTCTCACCCACCTTCGCCAGCATCAGCTCCAACAGAGTAACTCTGGAGGCAGAAAACAACTCGGTAATCACGGAGCCACAGAGAATGATCAGCACAATAAGCTGATACTCCCGTTAAAAACGTTACAAACAATTAGCATGCAGAGAGGATTGTAAAAATTAAGAACTCTCACCAATACTGGCAATCAGTTCCTGCCTGCTGGTTCATTTCTGCACACCAATAATTTAATTCATCGTTCAAGTAATACTATCTGCCCAGACAGTCAGTATTTTTCTCAAGTCTATTTGAATTTCTAATTTCTTATGTCCTAACACAATGTTACTGTGACTGCACATTCCCTCTGTCTAAAGTTTCCACCAAAACAGTTCTTAAAAGCAGTTGTTAAGTTCAGCAAAATAAACACAGACTATTTGTCAGCTTCTGTTTGAAAACAGCAGTTTTTCACAACCCTTGCCTTGCCCCCAGTCCTTCACTAGGTCTCCCCCAAGACCCCAAACCAATTCTGAGCACAAAAAGGAAAATAAAAAATTGATATGTAGTTTATATACCAACTGTTCTTTACAGTTTTATAATTGTCACTTTATGGACTAAGCAAATCCAAGTTCATTACTTGTATACTCAGTAAGAGTCACTCTGCATATCAAGCCAGCAAGCAAGAGGATACATAATGAAGCTGCTCTATAAAATGTACTTGGGTCATTTTTCTTAACAGCTTCAATGTCACTTTATTTCCAATACCCCTTCACACTGTCAGGGCAAACTGGAAGCATTTAGTGGAAGCAGGACTTGGAGGTGGCAGAGGCCCCCCCACAGCTCCCTGCTCCACCTGGGCTCCTGAGTCCCACCAACACCCTCTCAGCCTGAAAGGGCACTGTTCATTGAACAGATTCAGGAGCAGGCTCAGGGTTTTCTTTCACTGAAATATTTGCAATTTGGATGGAAGGACCAACATTTAAACATGTGGAATAGTTCAAATGCTTTTTCTTTTAAATTTACCAAGCAGGTTGTCAGGAGGGGAAGAGAAATGTCTTTCTGTGTGGAAAAAGCTCGGTCACTGGTTTATTAACCTCCAAGAACCCACCCCTATTAATCACGTAACAGCTCCTCAGTCCTTGCTGAACTCAGCCCTCGGTGTCACTGATCCAGCTGCACTAACCCATCCTCTGCAGGAGCACAAAGGCGGCACAGCAGCGCTCCCGGCTCCTCTGGGACAGGAGGCTGAGCCCCCTCTGCCAGGCTCTGCCTGCTCCTGCTTTGCAGGTCCCAGCAGGGCACCACACCCTGCCCACACCCCCAGGCTGACAGAGCCCAGGTCCCCAGCACTCCTCACCCACTGAGGCTTTCCCACCCGGCCCACCAGACAAAACCCAAGGGACGTGTCCTTCGCCCCCCACACAGGGCTGGGCTTGACAGGTCACTTGTCCCCAGGTGTAGGGCCTTCCCAGCACGTGCTCAGCCAAGAACACAGGCTGCTCACAGACTTGATGAACACAGGAGTCATTCCAATAAAACACTACCTCCTGCTTGGCAGGATTCTAGTCAGCTCTTGTTGCACCAATAATCCAAATAATACCCGTTCAGAACTGACAAGCAATCCTTCTGTGAACAAGCTGGAGGGTCACCACATAAACTATTCAACAGATTAAATGGTCGCCAGCAGGGAAATGTTTTGCATGGCTCTTCCTCTTGCAGTATAATTGGGTGCCTTTTTCCACAACCATAATCCTTCCAGAAAAACAGGAGTGACGTTAAAACACCACCTGCATGACATTTCTTTAGAAGGTTTTCTGTTCTCTTTAGGCATTCAAGTCAAACCGTTTTCCTGAGTTTCATTCCGGGCACAGTCATTCAGGACATGCCCATCTTTCCCTGAATTTCAAGCAAGTCTTGCCATTCAGCCAACAGTTTCCTGAGAGCAACACCCTTTGTTCGGGTGCAAGTTCTCTCACATTCCTTTCTTCTATTGTTTCTCTCAGTTTTCTTCCAAGACTCACCCTAATTTTTCCAAGTTAGTTCTCCCACACAATGCAATTTGCCCATTTCCTTTAAATGATCTCAGGACTCTTTAGCCATAGAGATGAAGAGTTTATTCCTACTTGTTTGTCTAAATACAACAAATATGTATATACTTGGAGCTAAATACAACAAATACGACAATTGTTATTACCAACTGAATTTTTCTAACACTCAGTTCAGTATCTAAAATTCTGTATATTTTATTTATGATTATACTTCTCTTTGGAAATAATCATGCCCTGTCATTTTCCTTTTCCTTAGGTACCACTGAGGAACACTTTCTGTGAATCTCTTGCTTTCTTTCCTCTAGCCAAATTTAAACCAGTTCTTCTTGATGCTGACTAAATTGGCATGAACTGAACTTAGAACAGCTACAATAAAGTATCTGCAATCATCAGTAAAACAAACTTCTGTCTCCTACAGCCTGCAAATAAACCACAGCATTCAAGTGCAATTTTAAATCTGGAAGCTCATTACTACAAAATACAGTGCTGTCTCACTAAGCCTAAAACTAGCAGTGTAAAATTCTATTGATTTTATTATCATCAATGTTTGCATCAAGCCCGCCAGCCACTGAGTGCCAGACACTTGGGGCATTATTCCTCTAACTTAGACTCCTCTTTGCTGAAACACTTCCCTGACAGCAATGGCTCCACGAGACAAATGAGGTCCTTCCTCAAAGCTTCCACTTCTTTCACTTTCCAATGATACTTGCAAGCCTTGTATGAAATGCAAAATGGTGAATTTGTGTGTGGCTGTAATTCAATGCTGCTCTGTGTCTGTGGGTACTGCCAGGGACAGACTGAACACGAGCATGAAGTGGAGCCACTTACGGGACTGCAGTGCCCACTTCCTGGCAGGCAACTGGATCCCTGGCTGCATCCTTCCCTCAGGACACCCCCCTGGCACAGCACAGACACCAAACCCAGGGGTGCAAGGAGCTGAGCAGCTTAGAAACACCTGAAGCTATTCCCCTGCATTTTTCTTGCTGTTAATTACAGAAAAACCCCGTCCTAAAAGGGACAACACAGATGTACACATCCTGAAGATTTTACAGTGTAATTAAGGCAATCAAGGCATTAACTTACATTGTCCGTGCTCAAGGCTAACTTGGATGAAAGCAAAACAGGCTTTTTCTAAATACTTCTGCCAAATACCTGCACACACGTGCAGGGACATCTCCAATCTGCTGAAAAATTCAAGAATCTCCACTCTTCTGGCTCAATACTGTGGCCAAAAGCTTCTCCAACAGGCCCCTGCAGAGAACCAGCAGGCATTGTCACAACCTCCTGGGATCATCCACGTGATCCTGCACCAAAATCCCTTCAGCTGAGGGATCCAATCCCCGTCTGTACCACGGGGTGCGAAACAAAATCAGCCCAGAGCTCTCTGGAGACTGATTACACTTCCTGCTTTAAGGACAACAGCACCCTCACCCAGTCCTGCCTGTCCTCAGGGGCATTACAAAAACATACAAACCACCTGCCCTTCATGGTATTCTCCAAAAGAATTAAATCCAGCTCATTCACTTAAAACAGTCCTTCCCACCAGCTGGTTAAGGAGCCCCTACCTCCAGGCACATATTTGTTCAGCTCATACTTGTTCCCATTTGGTCATCCTGAATTATGGAGAGAGGCAGTATTTCCCTCCTCACCATTCCCATCCCATCCCTATACATTAATGATATTTAATTTATGGCTCAAACCCATCACATACTCTTTGTTTGCCTGACACCCCTTTTGTTTCCTTATAGTCTCCAGTCAGTGCCTGCACCCTCATTTGTAATGACACTGGAAACACCACAACACACAGGAAAAACCACATTAAGGCACTGTTTTGTTTAGTGCTTTGTCTCTCACCTGCAAAAACTATGTAGGGGGAACTTACAGCTTCCCTGAGCAGGGGGGGAACAAAGCAGCCATGGTGAACACACAAGCAAGACAACATCATCTTCAAGCAGCTGGAGGAGCTGTAGAATTCTAGGACGGGTTTTCCCAGAGTTCGTTGCCTTAAAACAATTTTTTTATCTTCCCCAATTCTCTATTAAAGCAATTGTAAATGAGCATTTTCCCACTACAGCAATGGCCATTTCCCATTAATTCAGCACACATTTACTCAAGCAGTTGAAGGAAAACCAGCTATGCTTCTTCAAGGTGAAGGTTCCCTGAAGTTTCTGAACAGTGAAATATTAAAAGATTATGTAATCATGGGCATCTGCACATGTAGGTTTGTAGGTTCTGCTCACCAGTACTGGACACACTTCCAGCTTCAGTAAAGACCTCCTTTTAATTTCTTGTCATTACAACAGAAGTATGAACAGCTGAGGATGTTTCTAACGGAGCTGTAAAACCCTGCAGGGTGTGGTGCTCTTCTGAAATCAAGAGCCAGGCATGAAATCCTGCCCTTTTTTTTCTTGTGTGAAGTATTTCTTTACCAAGTAATGGCGCCAACCTGGATTCTGCAACCCTACATAAATCACTGCCAGTTGTGGCTAAGCTGTAATGTTAACCAACCAATTTAAAACCATTACTGACATAGAAACATGTATTTAGAGATTTTGTGCCAACTCTGAAACCACACAGTTTTTCAATCATGTGAACAGGATACTCTATATGGAATGCTAAATACTCAAAGCCACACTGGGTTTTGGGGTTACCTTTCTTGATTGCTCAGTTTGGTGTAGAGGGCTTTTACCAGCTCGGGACATGGCAGCAAATGGTCTGTAACAATCAGCAACCTGAAGGAAGAAAGGAAAAAAGTGTTACTGGTGCTACAAAAGCACCATCTACATTTATTCCAAATAGTGCTGGTTAATTTTACTTGCAGATGAAGGGGTGACATCCTTTTGGTCCTGCTTGCTGAAAGACAGAAATCCAAAACTGACAACAGCCTATTCTTTCTTAATAATTCCTCTGGAAAGCGTGGCCAGCCTGCCCTTGTGCCAGTATTTACACCCACAGCAGTCCATAGCAGGTGACAGGCCTTTAATTTCAACCCAGACTCGTACTCTCAGCATTATGGGGGAAAAAAAAAGTAGGTAAAAATATTTATCTCTTCAAATTACACTGCTAAGAGCACCTACGGTGTCATTTATTCCTCATAGGTACACACAAACTAAATGATGTATTTTTAAAGCAGCATGTCTGGCTACTAAATATACAGTGATGACAGGTCAAGTCTCAGAGCATCCTCTGAGCTGATGAGGCCACAGAGAAAGAACAGCTAAAATAATATTCAAACCAAGCGATTTCAATATTCCCTCCAGCTCCTCCCTAGTTTTCCCTTTGCTGACAGCCTTTCTTTTGCGTGTCAGTAATTCACTACACAGCTAACAGCCAGATCACACAGGAGCCTTCCAGCTGCAACAGAGTACTTTTTACACAAGTGGGCAAATAGGAGAACAAGAGGTCCAAAAGATTAACAGCTATTCCATTTCTAACAGTACCTGTGGATGAGGCAGCACTGGTTCAGTTACTGTAAACAACATTTTTTAGAGGAGGAGGGAGAAAAAACTATTTTGTGCTGTGCTTTTTTTTTTACTGATATTTGTACATTTACAAATGGAAAAAACCCAGCAGAGGCATAGGGAATCATCAAGTTAAAACTGGCATGCTGAGGAGTTTCTGAGCACAAGTTTGACAAACCAAGGCTCCCCCGAAATCAGGAGCACAAATGTGTTTCACCTGAGCCGAGTCGCCAGCAGAGCAGTCCAGGGGAACACTGCCACAGTCCTGAGCCAACAACTCACAGCCACCCACCTGAAACCTTCCCAGTGGTAACACCTGACCTTATTTTTCAGATTTAACCAGGAGCACAGGCTTTGCCTGGAGCTGTGAAAGAAAACACAACACTCCACGCTGTGCAGAACACAACTTGGCCTCAGTGTACAGATTCCAGCTGACCATACAGCAGAGTGGAAGTGCCTTCAAGGACACAGCCTGAAGCCCCATTTTTTTTCCTGTAGTAGGGACTATGAATTAAAATTTTAATTTTCGTGTTTAACATTACTTTGAGGAAACCTTCTTGAAATTTGCCTCTTAATTAAAAAGCTATCCATAATTAGCATGAAAAAGGCCTAATGCTCCCAGGTGCACACCCCTGATCACTACTGCAAAGTAGAGGGGCTGGAGTTCAGTCATTCCTTGGCTCTGCATACGTTTTTCACATTCACTAGAACTCTACTGCTTGAGGAGCTTGGAGTATTTCAGACTTAAGTTTCTGCTTCTTAGCCTCCTGATTTCATGACATGATGTAACACCTTAGAAAAGAGAAGCTGTGGCTGCCCCAGCCCTGGAAGTGCCCAAGGCCAGGTTGGATGGGGCTTGGAGCAACCTGGGATAGAGGAAGGTGTCCTGCCAGGGCAGAGGGGTGGAAGCAGATGAGCTTTAAGGTCCCTTCCCACCCAAACCATTCTGGGATTCTATGAAGTGTCTGCTTCTGTATTTAAATGTCTCTTTTACCTTATCCACATCCTGCACCACTGCATCACGAAGAATAGAGCATGAGCACGTTTTCCAAGAGCATCACCAAGAGATAACAGAAGAACTATCAGCAGAGGAAAGCACTTTCAGCTCTTTCTACCAAGCCCAGAAATTTTGGAGGTAGCTAAGCAAGGATGCAGCAAACTCAATCCAGTGTCTTTAGTCCTCAGCTCTCCTGTTTTTCATTTTGGGGCAAGGGAAAAGAGGATGAAAAGTAAGCCCATCCCCAGCTCTGAAATAAAGACATTCAGTTTTGGGTTACTGACTGAACATGGCATGTCAGATGCACACAAAAGGCTTTGGGAGGAGATCGAAACTCTCTTTGGGGGCCAACAGCAGAACCACTGGGATAAACTGAGGACCACTGTAATTTAGTGAAGGAAATGGTGAAAATTAAAGCTGTTATGCAAGCGTAACACAGGAACAAATGAACAGTGTTAAATCTGCCAATTTTCTTGACTTTTTAAAAATTGTTTGGCTAAAATCCTAAAAAAATCCAGTGCTTCCCTAGTAGATAAATACAGGAGGAGATGTTCAAAGACTTTCTAACAGCACAAGGGCTGTATTGTACCAGACTGAAGTTGAGAAGCAGCCAAGACAACGTGGTATGAGCTGCATTTGCACTCAGTGTATTCCAAATGCCCACTAAGCTCGCTCCAATCCAGGCTGGGTGTAAGCAATCAGCTTCATCATCAAATGTCATGCTCCACATTAAGTTGATTTGATCCCATTAGCAAGTTTAGAGAACAGGCTCCTCAGTCTCAGAAAGTGAGGAAGAAAACCCCAACAAATGTTTTCAAAGTACCAAGAACAAGACACGGCAATTCTCTACTTGATCAGCAACTTTCTCTTTCAATCTCAAAACCAAAAGCATTTTTCATCACCCTGCAATAATGCCACTATCCAAAATATTTAGTAAGAACTAAGTAGCTATCTTTTTACTGTAATTTAACAGACAAATGTAACAAATCACCCAAATTTTGAAGAAAAAAGGTAGAAAATTCAGACAGCTAACCTTTCAGAGTGTTATCACCAGCCTTTTTAGATGCTTAAAAAGCAATGTGCCTCATGAGGAATTGTTTGGAACCAGAACATATTTTAGAAGCAGAAGGATATTTCAGACTTGCCCAAGAAAACAACCCTGTCAAAAACATTTTAAACCCAACAATTACAATTATTTACTAACAAATGGAATATGCGTTGTCATAACACCTCCGTAAAGAAATCATTCACCCCACTCCAACACCAGCACTTCTCACTCAAGAGAAGAATAAGGTTGAACCCCAAGTCCCAATCCTCCTCTCCTGTGGGCTGTGCTCCAAGTACAGCACTGAACATCCTTCCATCTTCCAGAGGCATTCCAGAATGGAAGCACCCTGTCCGCAGGCCACCACAGCGCCCATCCACCGAGTCACCCCTCAGGTCTAGAGGGCCAAGTTCAGATTATGTGCAGTAGTTCTCTGATACAGAAGGCACTCCCACTCAATTTGATACCTACCTGTGAAAAGCACTGAAAAGAGATTTATTTTTACTTATGTGTGAAGTTGGAACAATTTTTTTCTGAAGAGCTACCAAGAAAAAAGCTGGAAGATGATGAGCAATAGCCAACAGCACTTTGTGTTAAAAGCACTTCCTGCTCCCCTCTCTCCACAATGCACACGAGAAGAAAGAGGTGACAAGATAATGAAATGTGTGAAGCTGGGCTTTGAAAGGTTGAGGAGATCTGTGCCAATTCACTGCTACTGCAAATAGAATGTAGAAGCTGCTCAGATCTCTAGAATTAAGGAAACTTTTCCCAACTGTCAGTACTATTTGAAACCACAGTTGAACTTGGAACCTCCAACAGAACTCCGACTTTCCTGGAATTAAAAAAGGAATTACTTTCTGGAGAGGAGAAGGAGGGGCTGGGGGACATCCTAAACTGCCCAACAGAAGAAACAAATCTTCCTTCCCGTGCCAAACAGCTGACCACACTCTTAATATCGCTCTTCTGGGAGCCAAAAGGCACATTATGCCTCTTACTTTAAAATGGAGGATTTTTCTTCCTTGCTCTTCAGGAATCAAAAATACAACCTGATTTTCCTTTCCTTATTAGCTACACTGCCCCATGCACACACTTGGAAAAACTGATGACACAAGGTATACTCTCATCTCTAATGGAGGGACCAAAGTATTTCTAAAATAAACAGCTTTTAGAATACACATTGGTCTTGGTTAGGGTAAATTATAATGTAATTTGGTACCATTTTTTCCTAATTATTTTACAAAACACATATGTTTGCAGGTCCAATATTCTAAAATAGATCTCACATGACGATTTCTGTTCTAAATACAGCACCTTCTAAACTGTGCAACACACTGTGCTGCTGCTGATTAACACAAACCCCAGAGGAGTGGAAGTGGATGTCTGGGGAAACACAGAAAAAAAGACCTTTTAAAGGCTCCATGATTTCCCAGAGCCTAAGGCATAGCTCTTTACATATTTAAGAAACAGCTTCTACTGAAAAAAAAATCAAATAAAGGGGCAATGGTTGGCAAACCTTCTCAGCACATTGCACCTTGGGAGGAAGGAGGGAGTTTGTTACAGAGGGCTCTCCAGGTCTTGTAGAAATCCCACAGAAACAAAGGGAGTAGGGAATACATTTCAGCTACTGAACAGTGTATTCCAGCTTTGTTTCCTAAAGAAAGGTTGTGTCCAACTCCCTGACAGCATTTTGTAGGCAGCAGCTGCTGAAAGCAAGCAGCACTGGAAAAGGGAATTACCTTCTGGAGTAAGGATGTTTGCTTATGAGTTTAAGATACTTAAACATTAACACATTTAACTGTTGGAGCAAGTCCAGAGGAAGCCACAGAGTTGATAAGGGGACTGGAGCAGCTCCCCTATGGAGACAGGCTGGGAGAGTTGAGACTGTTCAGCCTGGAGAGGAGAAGTTGAGTGGAGACCTCACAGCACCTTCCAGGATCTGAAGGGACCCTACAGGGAAGCTGGAGAGGGACTGTTCATCAGGAACTGCAGTGACAGGACCAGGGGAATGGCTTCCCACTGACAGAGAACAGGTTTAGATTGGATATTAGGAAGAAATTCTCCCCTGTGAGGGTGGGGAGGCCCTGGCACAGGTTGCCCAGAGAAGCTGTGGCTGCCCCATCCCTGGGAGTGTCCAAGGCCAGACTGGACAGGGCTCTGAGCAACCTGGGCTAGGGGAAGGTGTCCCTGCCCATGGCAGGGGGTGGGACTGAATAAGCATCACAGTGCCTTCCAACCCAAACCATCCTGTGACTCTGTGTGTTCAACTCAGCATGTCAACAGCTCAGAATTAAATCCACGTATCATCAGAGACACACTGGGAAAATGGAAGATAGAGAGAAAATGAAGTACTGTCACATAAGGCCTTGGAAAACCTGCTCATCCCTTTGAACAGAAACGTAAGATGAAGAGAGTGGTGGAGGAAACAGAGCCAAAAGATCACAATTGAAGAGACAGATCTGCTGCTTCTCAGGACTAAGTAACACTAAAAGAAAAGGGAAAAAAAAAAGATCTCAAGAGAGTGGAAACAACAGAAGTAAGAAGTTTAAAAACTTCCCATGTACAAGGAAGCATTTTAGAGGGAATGCTAATCCCAGAACTGATCATGAGCAGAGCAAGCTGGAAGTAATAGATCATTAGCTGCCCCTGAAAGGGAGATAAAACACATGCAGTATCAGAAGAACAAATGAAGGTGAAGAAAATGGGGCAAACAGGTATAAGATGAATCACAAAAAGGCTCTAGAACTAGTAAGATTCAGGAAAATCAGCCCCTTTAGGGCAAGGAATTCTCTCTTTCCCTTTCAAGGCAATGCTGTTGGAACACCTGCTCAGTGTTTGATATTACAGTGGTGCAATGCACTTTTTGGGTTAGATTTTGCACTTGTGAATGCACCTGACCTGTGTTGACTTGAAAACAGTGCCAACATTCCTGAAAGATTTCCATTTATAATTCAGACTGCACAAACTGCCAAGAAACATACTACAAACTCATCATTTTTTCTTTCAATTGGAAAACCTGATAATGAGCTCTGAGACTTTACGAGCCAATAAAGTACTAGGAAAGAAAACCAAATGTATTATTTTCTTAAGGGCTGGAAGAAATTCCAGTGCTTTTCCCCATACGAGGAACTGAGCATTCTGACAGGAATCAGAGGGCAAACTTTCTGCAACTGCCTTATGGCAGGGCCAGGGTTACCCCTTCCACTCCTCTCTTTTCCTTCATCAGGGTCTTGTATCTTGTATACAAGTTTACCCCTTTTTAACTTGAAGACAACAACCTTGAAGAGAGTCTCCCACCCACCTCAAACATCCACAGTGGAAGTAAGACATTTTCATCACAAGATCCACAGAATGTACTTAAGACTGGAGAGATTAGGGAACTGGATCCCTCAGCATTCATTTTCATGCTGCGTTTATTCTGCAATTACCTTCAAAACATAAATTTACCACCACAGCTTTCATATCTCAGTCAAAACACATTTCAGTCCATCAATACATAAAGAAAATGAAGGATTATCAAGATAATTATCTGAAAACTAACCTTTCTGTTATTGGAAATGACAAAGCTAGACTTAGTTTGCCACTTCTGCAACAGAAGTCTCGTCACCTGACCCTGAAATTTACAGTTTGCTTTCTGAGAACTATTTATGTCCTAAGCAAATTGACCTTATCACAAAAAAAGGCCAGCCACAAACAAAATTAAAGTCATTTTTTCAGTACAAAAGCAAACTATTAAATGACATTTGATTTTCATTCAATCATCTTAACTCTCTTTAGAGATTTTCCAAATATCTAGTAAAACCCCCACAATTCTTCCTAATTAAATTCTAAATTTAAACATGACCTTCAAAAGAATGCTACAAAAACATACAAACCATTTTTTCCCCTTGGAATACATCACATAATGAGCTGAATGTGTATCCTCGCTGTGCAGGGCAGAACATTCATCAAATGCATAACTGACAACAATATTTACAAGAATGGCCATTAGCAAAAAAACCCACAAAAGCTCAGTAGAATAAAACTACTGATTAGGTGCCTTAAAGTGTGAAAATAAAGATTCACAAACAAACCAACTTCCGTTTTGGTATAAAAATGATGGCACCTTGCACCAGACAACAGATCTGTTAACAAAGAAAAGAAAACCCCCAGGTTTTGTGTGGCACTCCCAAGCATTACTCATACAAGTCTTCCTTGTCTGTGCTAACTTTAAAAAACCTCCACAGATCAGCACACAAATATAAATTAGTTAGAACCCTGTTACATTAAAAAAAAAAAGAAAAACAGATCATGATTTGAAAATTCTGTTATATATCCACAACCAAAAATGTAGCCTTATTTTAGCAACAATCAAAACAGCCATTGAAACTATCATGAAAATTTCCTCTGTACTAAGTGGCTAATTGCTAAACAGATCTGCATTTACCACCCAGCAGTGTCACACACTGAGACATTTTAACCCAGAGATTTTACACCAGGAAAAGCCAACTCTAAAGATACATACGACCACTCGGACTCCAGCTGCTCCCTGTAGACTCTCAGGACGTGCAGAGCCACAGCGAAGTTCCCAGGGTGCAGCAGCTCTCCCACCTTCCCCGGGTCCAGGCAGGTGAACAGGACCATGCAGCAATAGGCAACAACCTTCCTGTCGCTGTGCGTCAGGCACGTCCTGCCAGGGAAAACAGGGAGGGAACAGCACCTTAAAACGAGCCTGGAAAAACAGGCCCGTGGCAACGAGCTGCTCTTACAGACAACCACGAGTTGGTCTCTGCCTAGGAGGGACAGAATTCACCCCAAGTCCCAGCTGAAGGTCAAACTTAACAGGAAATTTGAAAATATTCACGCGAAATTAGAACTAACTGGAGAGCAAGAAACTGGGGGAAACAATAATAAACTGCTTCTCTGTTCATAAGATCTTTCTACACCCAGTGCTGACAAACAGCTTCAAAAACCCACTCAGAACAATTCTCAAGTTGAATGGAAGTGCCTTTGTCGCCAGCTCACTACAAAAAGTCTGGGCAAACACATCAACTACGTTGCCATGTGTCTGCACAGAACAGTTTATTTAATATTTCATTTCACAAACATCATGAAACCTCCAGGAAGATATGCTGGTGAGCTCAGGAAGGGGACAAAATGATTGGAAGATGCAAAGATTAATGGGCCTTTGTAGATTCTGTGTGATCCAGCAATACTGAAAGGTCTGCACAGCGGTGAAAAAAGAAAACGCTGCCTTCTTGGAAATGAGTTTAACTGCTTGAAAACACATCTGAAATACAGCTCATGGCTGAAGCTCGTCATTCAAAATAGAGTTTTCTTCCAGTTTCCACCAAATTAAATCAATTTACGGTTAGCATAGAACAAGCAGGTTTTGAAAGGCCCTGACCCCTGCGGTTGGCTAACAAAAAACATCTACAGGATATGGTCTCAACCATCCCCTCCTCACCAAAGTTATTTTTCAGAGTTTCATGGTGCAAAGGGCACAGCCATCATGTGCAAGAGATTTGAACACAACCACAGAAATGACACCAGGAGAAAATCCGCCTCCATGCTTACAAGAAGAGATCTGGGAAAGCACACTTCCAAAGGCTATTCTGGGAATCTCCATTTCCTGCTGCAATGTTTCCAAGAAACTGGAGACTACAACGAAGAGCTGAAAAAAAACCCAGAAAATAATATTAACAGGAATTCAAAACAACACTAACACATTTCATGTAAACGACATTTCAGCATTACAGACACACAGTGCAGAACCATCTCCACAAAGCTTCAGGTGCAGTATTTCACTGCTACTGTACATAAATATCTGCATTTTCTCTTCCAATGCAAATAATTTTACAAAATATTTTAGAATTATACACAGGACTTGTTTGGTTATTAAACACTGGCAACTAGTGATGACAAGAAGTAATTGACAGTTCCTTGCTACTCACATCACATTATGCTTAGCTGGTCAAATCATTAAAGAATATGATGATGTGCTCAATACTTGCTAATTTCTATCCCAGAAAAATCAAAGCCAGCACTCCAAGTTACTTTGCCTCCAATTTTAACACTGAATTTAATATGGTAGATTTCTGCTCTTACTACAAAGGATTTATTCTAGCCTCCTCTCAATACAGATTTAAATATGGGAAGATGGTATTTCATCACACAATTTAATATCCTAGAGCAGCCAAAAGGTGTAAATTCACAAAAAAAGAAAAGCATGAACCCACAGACCTCACAAAATTAAACCACTTTTGCTAGCCCTATTGACAGCTCTCAATAGTCTGGCCCTTGTTAACAGGCTGGCAAAGAAACCTCAAATTAAATGTTCAAATTCAGTTTAAGAGCTATTACAAATATCAGCTTATTACAGATGGAGGTGGCTGATATTGCCAGGTTCTGTAAATCTAAAATTAGGTCTCTTGGAAGGATGTTGTGCCAGCTGGCAGCCAGATTTCCTACAGAAGTCTGGGCATATGTTCCCTTGGGAACAACAAGAAAGTAAGTCAAAAATGAGGTCACTGGGGCTTAGGGAATAGTAAGTTGTCCTTCCATATATATATATATATATATATGTTTAAGCCCAAAGTATGTATGTCTTCTCCATAATGCATTTTGAATCCTATTCCCCTCTAGTTGTGATGATGCCCCTTCTCTCCCTGCACATCTGCAGTGTTCCATTATCTCCTGCTCATCCCTGCGCTTCCGCTTTTCCTGCCCATCTGCTTCCCACCCTGCTGACTCAGGAGTTTGCTGAGGGACAAGCACAGGCACACCAGAGGACACCTTATGGGAAAAAAAAAACAACAAAAAGGCAGCAAATCCTTGGAACAGGGTATTGCTTCCCTTGGGGAATTCCTTACCTACGCTGTGAGGAGAAAGGCCTCCCAAGGATACAAGAGGTTGGCTGATTATACCCAATCTTTCCCTGGAATTTGCTTGACCTTTTCCAGCTATGAATTACACTTTGGTCATTAGAGATAAGTCTGTCCAAAAACTACTACAAGACTAGGGAAAAAACACCACAGATCTTTTAAAGTTACCATTCAGACACAGCTTTTCTCCTCTGCAAAAAGTTCATCGCCATAAAATCACAGAATCCTGGAATTGTTAAGCTTGGAAAAGACCTTTAAGATCATCAAGTCCAACCATCAACCCAGCACCAACATGTTTCACTACTACATCATGTCCTCAAGTGCCACACCTACATGTTTTCTGAACACTTCCAAGGATGGTGACTCCACTGCTTCTCTGGGAGCCCTTTCCAATGCTTGACAACCTTTTCTACGAAGAAGTTTTCCCTGATATCAAATCTAAACGTCCCCTGGCACAACTTAAGGCCATTTCCTCCCATGGCCTTTCCATGCCCTTAGAGCAAAAGCAAGAAAATCTAGAAGCTGATGAAGACAGCCTTCCATTTTTCCATCTGGTCAATGTGCTTTCTGAAAAGGGGAGGAAAAAGGAAAAAAAAGAAAAAGAAAAAAAAAGGGGCAAGACTATTTCACTTTTCCCATGAAAATGCACACATCTCTATGAAGTTAAAAGCAATTATCAAACACCAACTTAAACAATTCTATAGCTATCAGCACAGCTAAATTTTAACTGAAAAAATGTTGCTCTGTGTGTGGTCACCAGGACTATTTTTAACCTGATGGTCAACCACTGGGAAATTACATGTACTAAGATGTAACTTCTGATATGCAGATGGACCCTAGAGCTGAAGAGATTTTCGCCCTCAGTGAGACTTCAATAGCTGCTGCAAAAGAAGGGTGTTCTTTGGCAGATGCAAACACACAGAATGCACCTTGCCTTCTCAACCAGCCTGCCCTGGGTTATGGACACTTCTCTAGGTTCTGCAGAAACAATCTCTTTATACACCAGGGCAAGGGGTACAAGTGGAAACACTGACTCTTTAGCTAATGAATTTTGGTACCTAAATGCTTGTCTACATGTAAACTGATCTTTAGAGTCACTCCAGGCCACCCATGCAAAAGGTGAGGCAGCTGATCCTCAGAGGCCCTGCAGGAGGATGGTTTAAATGCACTCCAGCATGTCAGTACCTTCAGCATCACAGCTCCCCCTGTTCCCTGCAGTCCCTTATGACAACATAGCAACTGAAACAGGTTCTAGTGCATGCTTCTCAATTATTAGATTGCAATTGTATCATTTAACAATAATACTATACGGTCGGAAGGACACAATCCCAGGATGGGTCAGGCTGGAAGGGACCACAGTGGCTCATCTGGTCCCACCTCACTGCTCCAGCACAGCCAGCCCAGAGCACATGGCACAAGATTGTGTCCAGAGGGTTCTGGAATATCTCCAGTGAGGAGACTCCACACCCTCTCAGGTCTCTGTTCAGTGCTGGGTCACTGCCCAGCAAACAAGTTCTTTCTTCCTCCTGTCCAGGTGGAGCTTCCTGGGCATCAGTTCCTGCCCGTTCCTGCTGTGCCATTGCTGGGCCCCCCCAGCAGAGCCTGGTCCATCCTCTGCCCCCTCCCTGCAGCCCCTGACACACCCTGGGGAGGGCCCCTCTCAGGCTCTGCTCTGGAGGCTGAACAGCCCCAGCTCCCTCAGCCTTTGCTGCTCCCAGAGATGCTCCAGTCCCTGAATCATCTCCAGCCTCTGCTGGACCCGCTCCATGAATCTCCACAGGCCTGACCTGTGTCCTTCTCCTCACAAAGACATCACTTCACACAGTGTCATTTGCAGAATCCGATTTTGTATAAGATGAAAACTTAATCCCTGAAGTTCTTAGAACAAAGACTTTAAGCATTAGGATTCTGAAATACAATACACTGTTTCCTTCTGCTCCACATGGCTGGAACAGCAGCCCTTGAACTTGCTCACGGATCACCTTGGAAAACCTTGACAGCAGCTGTAGAGGCTTAAAACAGGCCTAAGAGATTTCCATTCTTTTTATTTGAGGCAGACAGCACAGTGATGGCTGTGATCCTCGGCCTCCACTGCAATTATAAAACAAATAGAGATATAAAACAAACCCAACCAAAGCTGCACAGCATCGCTGGTCAGACTGCAACATCAGGCCTGCAAACCTGTCATTTAATGCTCTGCTAAGCACTAACATGCAGGAAGGGCAGAGCTGCAGTGCCCCCTCTGCACTGGGCAGGCACTGAGGCTTACAAGGACCTGGAGCACATCCCACTCTGCCAAGTGCCCTCCAGAGCACCTCTGGTTGTTTGTAAACAATGGCAGAATGCTCTGTGGTACACTGCCACCCCTGGGAAAATAAAACCTCCAGCTCAGCAGAAGGTGTAGACCTCTATTACTACAAAATGCGAGTTTCCACCACTACCATCCGGTCATTGACTTGTTTCCTTGTGGCTGCAAGTTAAAGCAACTTCCAGTCATAAAAAGAGTTATTTGCCTCTTCACCACCATGAATCATACCACAAATACTGATGAAAATGTATTTTCCTTGGAAAACAGTCTGTCTAGACTACTCAAATTGAATGTCCAATACATATATGGGCTCTGTCATTTAACGTTATTAAAGCAGCGCTCAGGATTTTATTTCTGTAAATAAAATGAACGTCTAGCTACCGATGTGATTTCCGCCTTGATCTTCCTGCACTTGCTGCAGTGCAGACTAGTAACCCACTTTTACCATCTGTGGAATACCAGGAATGTTGTGTTTAATAAGTTTCTGCTCCCACTCCTCATCTCCTCCACCTCCAAAACAAAGTCGGACTCTTAATTTTTTTTTTTTCTTTCCCTCCAGAAGTGCCAACTCTAATATTACCAGAACATTCCGTGCACTGACTGGACAACCTCTCTGTTCTTGCAAGATAAACATCTAGGCAGAGTATCAACACCGTGTTCTGACTGAACAGGAGCATTTGACTCAAAGGCCAGTGAATCCCCACCACACTATCAGGAATGTGGAGCCACAGATGAAGTAGAAGGGAGTTTGGAAGAAACCATCAGAGCACGCATCAAATTAGCCTCTGATGCAAATTAAGTTCTAATGAAGTCTCACAATGGGAGACTCCAAAAAATTTATTTCTGCATTTCCTAGGAAGGAAAAGAGTCAGTTTGACAGACCACTGAGGACATGAAGTTCACACTGACTCCGATTCAAACAGCATTAGCAAGGCTTATTAAATACAGTAACAGGACCATTTTCTTTAGCTCCTGGTATTTTAATTGCATCATTTCACTTTTCGAAAGTAAACATAAGTGGTCATTTCTTTAATAAATTATCTACTAAAATCTAAAGGCACATGAAATGGGACTCCTGTTACATCCCCCCAAGAGCAGAAACACATGCCTGAGATTAGTTTCCTATGTGAAATAAAACACATCTAAGTGCTTGCAGACCTGGAACTGCATTTATAAGCTTCCTGCACACATTAGCATGTAAAATCTTGTTCTTGAATCAGTCTAAAAGCTGAGCCTAAATCTAACAGACAATGTCTCTTTAAAGAAAGACCCTGCTGCAGCAAAATCAGCAAGTTTGAAGTACTGGGGAGTCTCAACCTGGGCTTAAACCATGCCAGGAAACCAAGAAAAATAACAAGAAGGACTGGCCACCCACTATGCATTACTTGTGGTGTCTGACCCTATGACACACTCCTACATGAGACCTTGTACAGGCCTGAAAAAAAAATGAAAAAAGGAAATTATTAACACGTAAAATACTAACCAAGATTATGAGCAAATTTCTCCAATTATTTTTGATGGCATACTGTGGATGTTGTTTCATTCAACCCCAAATTTCCACCTAAGTGTTTATACTTTCCCTCAAAAAGCTAAAGGATCTCTTTCTGTAAGTCTGTGGAAAGGGTATCAGACTTCCTCCCCCCCTTGTAACATTTATATTCTGCATCTGCCTAATACATGGACCATGGTCCTTTTGCAAGGACAGAGAATGACAAGTATACTTATATTTAATATTTTCACTTGCATATCCACGTTAATATACAGCACCAATTTTTGCATCAACCTTTTTGGGCATTACCATTTATTTTTATTTATTTTTGATACCAACAAAGGCAGTTTGCCCCTTCTCATTACCATATTGTGGTCCCTTTTGTATCACACGTGCTGTGTTGTCCAGAGGATGGAAGAAAGGGAAAGAACTTGATGTCTCTTGGTAAAAATCATTTAACTTGGCAATATTCCCTAAAATTATCACCAAGAAGGTAATGACAGGCACAAGGCATTTCTCTCCAAGCCCAAAGCTGGTAGCAAAAAAGGATGCTGCAAAATGGGAAATAAATCCTG
Source organism: Corapipo altera (assembly GCF_003945725.1). Taxonomy (NCBI): domain Eukaryota; kingdom Metazoa; phylum Chordata; class Aves; order Passeriformes; family Pipridae; genus Corapipo; species Corapipo altera. The sequence goes on from NW_020884938.1 coordinate 580,833, forward strand.
TAGCTTGTGTCTGGAAAGCCACAGTCACACAGCTCCCTTTTCCCACTGGAATAATGCTCCTGTAACTGGAGACTCTGGAAGTTGTGCCTTGGCCATGATAATCAAAAGGTTCAGAGAATGCCATGGTGAACTTCTACACAATTATAACCCCTTGGATTTTTATCCCAACAGGCAACAGTTTATCCAAAGACAAGCAGATGCCTCCCATTGTTCTCCCTGCCCAGATCTTCCTCCAGCTTTTTTCCATCCCCTTCCATCTTCACTTTCCCTGGAGGAAGAACTACAGCACCCTTGGGCCTTGGTGGAAGGTTCTTTAGAAGGGGCATTTCCTCTCAGTACATATGAAAACAGCTCAGCTCCTTCTCCCTGCATTATATTTAGGATGTTCTGTCTTTACTAAGTTCTCTGCAATTAAAAGGTTGGTTTGCCCCATTTTTCCCACCTTTATCTTGAGATCCTGATGTCCCTGCTGGAGAAAACATGGCAACCATATTAAATCTACAGATATTTCTGCAAGCTCTGATTCACATATATTTATGTAGATCAGAAACCTGCCTCATTATCACTCTTGTTGACATTATTTGCTGGTAGTGTAGGGGACAGTAAAGAACAAGGAAGGAAGGGAAGGGCTTACAGAACACTGTATTTAAAGATCCACAGAAATATATGCATTACTGTTCATTTCAAGCCTCAACCAAAGTAACCAGAAACCATTCTAATTAAATAGACATCAGCAAACTCCTATTTCCTTTGTGCTCCAAGTGGATATCAGTCCACATTAGAAAACCACTATGAATGTGGCATAAATCAGCAACATCTTGGCAGGCTGTACTAGAAAGCCTCCAAATTGCAGGAGCAGGGAAAAAACCAAACCAGCTCTACACACTGTCTAAAAGCTGTACCAGCAAGGAGAGCAGGGAGCCCACAGGGCAGCCCACTGGCCTGCTAATTGTGCTGCCTTAGGGATATTTCCTCAGGTTGGTCTCTCTCCTAGAAGGAGTAAAATGCTTCACACTGACACTGAGACACCACTGCCTCTGCCTTCCAGTACAGCAATCAGTGAGTGCCACAGGAAGGACACCTTGGATCATCAGCTCAACAAACACCAAACTTGTTAGAAAGCAGCAGCTCTCTAGTCACTGTTTCAAAGTCTGCTCCCAGTGCCATCCATGCCATCAGTACCTGGAAGATGAACCACATCAGGCAAGATCTGGTCTGTAGTTGAAACTGTAGCTTGACAAGGTGCTGAAATAAAACATTTTTATACTCACAGTCCACAGTAAATAAAATAATTCAACTCAGCACAGCTCAAATGGAGACAGACAGGACAAGGGGAATGGCTTCAAGCTGACAGAGTAGGTTTAGATTAGGTATTAGGAAGAAATTCTCCCCTGTGAGGGTGGTGAGGTCCCAGCACAGGTTGCCCAGAGAAGCTGTGGCTGCCCCAGCCCTGGAAGTGTCCACGTGTCCAAGCTTGGACAGGGCTTGGAGCAACCTGGGCTAGTGGAAGGTGTCCCTGCCCATGGCAGAGGGTTGGAAGTCAAGGAACTTTAAGGTCTCTTCCAGCCCAGGCCATTCTGTGATTCTATGATTCTAAATCAGTCAGTCACTGCAGAAACAACAGGACTCAGGCAGAGGATCGAGCCCACAGAAGGAAAAAACCACTACCAAGAACCACAGGATTCAAACACATGACATCTAGATCTAGGAAAAGGTTTTAAAATGAGATTAATAAAGGATAAAACACAGCAAACTGGAGCTTACTGTATTTCCACACCAGAGCCTGTGCAATGATGATCCAAGCCCTGCTGGAAGCTGGAAGCCCCACTCTCTCTCCTATGGCCGTAACCCTTGCCCTCGGTGTTCTGAAAACAGTTCAAAAAAAGCTGTGGCAGTATCCACCAAAACCCAGCAGAGAGAGGGCAGTTGTACATTTTGAAGTGCAGAGCAGGGCAGGACTGGAGCATCTGTGCCCCGGGTACCTCCCCCTGCCCAGCAGCAATCCCGTCTGCACCAGGGACCAGCCCAGGGGAACTGCCCCGGGGGGAACTGCCCCCAGGGAAACTGCCCCCGGGGGAAACTGCCCCCAGGG